>NW_023660479.1:0-19224 GCF_015228065.2 Penaeus monodon | reverse complement strand
GGAAAACGCCCCCCTAAAGGCCCCCAGGGGTTTTTTGTTTCCCCCCAAAAGGTTCAGTTGGGGATGAGGGGACTTTTTCCTTTCAAGGGGGAGAATTTAAAACCCCAATTTGGAAAGGGGCCCCTAAAGGGGTTTTTGGGGGTGTGGGGGGGGAAAAAAATCTTCATGATCATTGCATATGCAAAAGTTGTTTGCCGGGAAATTCCCAGGCTACCCCCAACCTTCCGAAGCAGGAGCAGTCCATTTCCCAAGGCTTTTTAGCAATGACATTGTAATTATTTTTTGAAAACAATTATACGGGATAAAACTTGGGCCATTGCTATGATCCAGATTCTAAGGCTCAGCAAAACAATGGAATCTTTTTGGCTCACCCCCCCCCCCTCGCCAAAAACGGCACCCCGTCACCTTGGGGCAGGCGTTTTTTTGGACCAACATGTTGTGATTGTTTTCTAAAAAAAAAGGAATAAAACAGGGTTTACATGTTCACTGATACTTTTAAATTTGCAGGAGGCTATCAAGGCAAGAGGCACGGAAGGAGACAAGAAAACTCTCCCCGATAGAAACGTGGTCCTGTGGTTTACAAACATCCCCCCTTTTTTTCCTTTTTCTCCTGACCGGCCCCATCCCCTTTCCCCTCTTTCCATGAAGTCATTTTTGAAAAAAAAACTTTTCCAAGATGACGAAAACGCTGATTTCGAAGTCACTTCATGGCTTAAAACGCAACCGCGGATAGGAGCAAGTGAGGCGCCAAGCTGCAAAAGTGTCTCACTCTGGTGGAAAAGGTAGGGAAAGACAGTTGTACAACGTTACATTTCCGTAAGTCCAGGGGGGTGGGTCATGAGAAATCTGTGTGTGGGTGTGGTGTGGTGGTGTGGTGTGTTTTTTGGGGTGGTGTGTGTGGGTGTTGTTTTTGGGGTGTTGTGCGCGGCCCGCGCGGTGTGTGGGTGTACCAAAAAATGTACATAATGTTATATATAAATATATATATAAAAAAATATATATTATTTATATATATATTATATTATTATATATTATATATTAATTATAATATATATAAAATATATATATTTTTAATACATAACACACACACATATATAAAATAATATATTATATTAATATATAATATAAGATATATAAATTAAAATAATAATAATATGGTTGTGGGGTGTGGGGTGGGGTGTGTAACATGCCACAATATTATTAGGTTTTTGGCAGTACACACACAACATACACACCAAAACACCCCCAAACAACACACACACAATAAAAATATATATATATACATATACAATAAATATATTTAATAATATATAATATATATATATATTATATATATATATAATATATAATATATATATTGTGTGTGTGTGGTTTTTGTGTGGTACATTATATAAATATAAATAGTTATATAGTATGTATGCATTTATTTTTGTATTGTGTATTGCATATGTATTGTGTCTGTATATATGTATAAATTAATATGTGGTGTAAATATATATATATATATTGTGTGTGTGTTTTTTTTTTTTTTTTTTTTTATAAAAATTTTTTAAAAATGGGGGGGGCATATTGCATATTATATTAACGAGAGAGAAAGGGGGAAAAAAAGAGGATAAAAATATACTTACATACACATTTCCAAAGACAGCGAAAGAGACACAAAACCTACTATACATAGAGAGATTTACTTTTAGAAGAGAGAGATAGATACATTTACATACATACAAAAACAAAAATAAATAGATAGAAGAGATAGTACAACATAATAAAAAAATACATTTTCTATAAATACATAAAAAGATAGACAGACAGGAGCCTGTTTGTATGTAAAATTTTTTTGTTCCCGAAATTTTTAAAATTTTTTAAGATTCAAAAAAAAAAAATGATTTATATTTTTAAAAAAATATAATAAATTATATATTAAATAAAAAATATTTTAATAAAAATAGTAAATTAGGTTTAAAAAAATATATTGGTGGTTTTGGTGGGGTTTGGAAAATTTTAAATTTTTATTTGGTTTTTTTTAGTAAAAAAAACCCTAAAAAAAAACCCCCCAAAAAAAAAATTTAAATTTTATTATTAATTATTTTTTTTTTAATTATTTTTTTTAAATTATTTTTTATTATATTTTTTTTTTTTTTAGAAAAATTTATTTTTTTTTTTTTTGTTTTGTTTTTGGGTTTTGGGTTTTTTTTTTTTAAATATTTTATATTGTTTTTTTTTTTTTTTTTTTGGGTTGTTTTTTTTTTTTTTTTAAAAAAAAATTTTTTTTAAATTTTATTTTTTTATATTTTTTATATTTTAAAGGGGGGGGAATTGATATTATTTCGGGGGTTTTAGGGAAAAAGTTTTTTAAAACCTCCCAATGACGCGGGCCCCTACTTCTAGGAGTGTTGGGGAAAAGGGTGATTTTAATTCTAAAACTTTGGAAAGTTCCAAATAAAAAAATTTTTTTTTTAAATTAAAAGTGGGGGAAAGTTTTGTTTTTAATATTTGTTATTTTTTTTAAATTTTTTTTTAAATTTTATTCCGTAAAATGGTTTTTTTTTGGGGTTTGCTTGGTTTTTTAAAATAGGGGAAAGGTTGTTGAAAAAAAATTTTTTTTAAAAAAAATTTGGGGTGGCGCTTGGTTGGAAAGGTTTTGTGGGGGTTTAGGGTTTTTTTGGGGGAAAATTTTTGGTTAAAAGGGGGGGTTTTTTTAAAATTAGGGTTTGGTTTATTAGGGTTTTTTGGGTTTTTAATGGTCTTGTTGGGGGGAAAAGGGTACACCAGTTTTTTTAGTTCTTTTTTATTGAAAACCCCCTTAAAAGGGAAAATTTTTTTCCCCCAAAAAAGGCCCCCCCCCGGGGGGGTGAAATTTTAGAAGGTGGGAAAAATTTTTAAAAATGATTTTTTTTTTTTTTTTTTTTTTTTGGGACTCAGCATAGATGAACGATTTGCTTATCGTTTTCTATTTTATTACATATGATAGAAAACCTTTATTTTGTGAAAGCGACCGGGATAAAATTTTAGCGTAAAGGAATTTAAATTTTTATATGAAAAAAAAAAATTTTTATAAAATTTATATATATATATATATATATATATATATATTTATAATAATTATATAAATATATTATATATCTGTGTGTGGGGTGTGTGTGTGTTTGTTGTGTGTGGGGTGTGTGGTGTGTAAATAAATATAATATATAATTATTTATAATATATATATATATATATATATAAAAAATATATATACTAATTGTTTTTTTTAATATTTCTGTACAATAGTTAAAAAAGATATTGATACCCTGCTGGGTCAGGCAAAATGATTTAATTGCAAATTTTGGGATTTTTTTTTGCCTTTTTGTCATATTTATAATTAAGCAACATTCATCCACTTTCTGTAACAGTACAAAACTAGAGATGAGCCCGCAGACTGATAGCTATAGAGATCTCTTCATCACCATCATAGAAAAAACCCTTAGTCACGTTGTTCCGTGACATCACTGCGTTCAGATTCCACTTCATTTTCGACCCTTTTTTTTTTGGCCCCGGTCATTCTGCAGTTTTCGTTTTTTTCCACATAAATAACGCTTTTTTCAGCGAAAAAAACAGCTAGTAAAAATTCCCATGTCGAAGGGACAAAGAACACCTCATCACGACAGGAAAAAAGTTATTTTTATTGACGCAATGGGAACAGAAGTCCATTTAGAAAACAGCTTCTTCCCATTTCTTGGTACCCTGAACAATTAGACAGTGAAGTAAGAGCAAAGAAATTCTTAAAAAACTTACACGATTTCCGTCTGCAAGATGAGGAAGTGGTACGGTTTTCCATAAGTAATATTTTCCCCCCATGTTACGTCCTCACCCTAACAGCCCGGGGTCGAGGTTTGAATACATTCAACAAACAGCACGCAGCAATACAATAACCACACACAACGCACACACACACACACACAACCAAAAAAATGTAGGTATAATAATTTTTATGATGTGTATGTGTGTGTGTGTGGTGGGGTGTGTTTGTTTTTGGTGGGTTGGGGTGGTGTGGTGGTGTGTGTGGTGGTGTGGTGTGTGTGTAGTGTGTGTGTGGTGCATAATTTTTACATACAACACACACACAAAACACACACACACACCAAAAAACCACACACACAAAACACACACACACACGCACACACACACACCAACACAACAACACAACCCAAAAATATATAATATTATATATATTAATATAATATATAATTAAAATCTCCTCTCTCTCTCTGCTCTCTGTTGTTGTCTCTCTTCTCTCTCCCTTTTCTCTCTCTCTTCTCTCTCTTTTCTCTCTCTCGCTCTCTCTCTCTGCACTTCCCTTTTTCTGACAGTGTTCAACCCCAGAGAAGGAAAAGGACCCAAAAAAAAGGGTTTATAGCCATACATGAATTTCTTTTCCCAAAAATTCAACATATTATTTTGCACAAAAAACATTTTACATGAATACCAGGGGTTTTAGTGAAAGGTTCTTTATATGTACACATGGGTGAATGTAAAGATAGATAGAAGATAGAAAACAGCAGACAAATATAGATATAGAGCGAGTGATGTAGGTCCCTACACATATTTTTTATATGTATATAGAGAGAAACACCACACCACACACACCAACCACACACATACACACCTGTGTGTGAGTGTGGTGTATGTTGTTAAAATATATATACAATAAATTTTCACACACACACACAAACACACACCCACCAAAACACAAAATAATATATAATATATAATGTAATATATAATATATAATATATAATGTGTTTGTGTGTTTGTTGTGTGTTTGGTGTGTGTGTGTTTGTGTGTGTTGGGGTGTGTGTGTGTGGGGGGCTGTGCGCGCGCGGAGTGGTGGTTGTGTATGTGATGAGTATGTAGTATGTATTGTAGATGTTTGATGTATTTTATGTGTAATTTTATATTTAATATTAATAAAAAAAAATTTTGCATGGCGCCTTCTGTGTTTAAGGGACACATACAAAAAGGGGTGGGTCTTGTTTTTGTGTGAAAAAATGCAAAAATCTTTGACACTGAATTACATTCCCTGCAAAACGAAAAATTTTTGAAATAATCCCATATAAATAATAGCAACCAAAGAATATTTATATTTACTACTTTTCTTTCTTCAATGAAATTTTTCTCTTTCTCCATTATTCAGTTTGATAAAAAAAAAAAAAAGACAATATGGACCTTTTTGCTACGGTGATAAAAATTCTGACAAACTCTAAAAAATTAAAGACTGTAAAATACAGTTTTTTTAGTAATCAAAATCAACCCCTCACGGGGTATTGTTACCTTACTAAAAACCCCTTTATTTAAGGAAATAATTGCGAGTTTTTTCCTTGTTTTAACACAAAAGCTTAAAATTTAATTGTATTGTTCAGTGATCAAAAAATAATTTAAATATTTTGAGTTCACAGAGGTAGATTCATATAAATCATACATTCATACTTTATAGAGTGTGTGTGTAAACCTCTTACCAGAGCCCTTTTCTTTCACCATGGACCATTTCCACAACCCAAACCCTTTCCCCCAGGGAGGCTCACAAATTTTTTCACAAACCCCTTATTGCCACTCGTAAGATCCTTCCCCTACCATTTCCTAATTAACTTATTAATTTTTTAAAATATTTTTTTAATACAGTAACACTAGCCTCTACATACCAAACCTTTGCAGATACGACAGGGGGATGCGCATCCACAGGCCTTCCGCCTCGGACGTCGCCCCGTGTAACGATCACACCCTTTCCTCCACACTTCCGGGATACATCGCAACCCCTTATGGCTCTTATTTTCAATCTGTATAAAAGAGGGTCCCTGCAGCGACGGGCAGACACCCTACAGACGGACCGGACCTCTTTCCCACTTCCAAAATTTTCCGCATCGGGCTAGACGCGACTTGTTGCACTCACGCTCATCACCCTTCTTTACGTGTGTGTTGTGTGTGTGTATGTGTGGTGTGTGTGTGTGTGTGTGTGTGTGGTTTTGTGTGTTGTGTGGTTGTTTGGGTTGGGTGTTGTGTGTGTGTTTGTGTGTGTGTGGTGTGTGTGTGTGTGTGCTACATAAAAACATATTTTTATATTTCTAAATCAAAGTTCCTGCACCACCCAAATTTTTTTTCATTTTTCTTTTTTTTCTTTTTTGAAATTTTTCACCCCGGCCTTAAATTAAAAAAATTTAGTAGATTTCCCTTTTGGTTTTTTAAAAGTGCAATGATCACAGTTCACGAGTAAAGATACACAGAGACTGATTATCTTTTTATTTTCTTTTTGAACTCTTTTTTTTTTTTTTTTTTTTCTCATGTTTTTTTTCCCTTTTGGATAAACTTTTTATTATATAAATTTTTTTTATTTATATAATATATAAATATATATATATATATATATTTTTTAAAATTGGGCCCCCCCCCTTTTAAATTTAAAATTTTTGGTTTTTTTGGTAAAAATTTTTTTTTTTTTTTTATATATTATTTAATTTTATATATAATATATATTATATATAAATTTTTTTTTAAAATAATATTTTTATTATAAATATATATATTAAAAAAAACAAAAAAAAAAAAAAAAACACACACACAACCCCACACACAAAAAAAACCCCCAAAAAAAAAAAAACAAAAACAAAAAAAATATATTATATATAAATTTTTTTGCGTTGTGTGTGGTGGGTTCGTAGGTGTGTGTGTTTGTGTTCTGTGTGGGTTGCGCCTGTGTATATGTATATGTAATTAATATTATAAATATATATAATATTATTTTGTATTATATATTAAAAAATTTATTATAATAATGGTGTTGGTGTGTTGTGTGTTGTTGGTTGTGTGTGTTGTGTGTGTTGTGTTGTTTGGGGGTGTGTGTGGTGGTGTGTGTGTGTACCTATTGTTTATGTGTGGGTGTGTGGGTGTGTGTGGTGTGTGTGGTGTGTGGTGTTGTTGTGTGTGTTTTGTTTTGTGGTGTGTGGTGTGGGGGCGTTTTGTGTGTGTGTGTGTGTGTGTGTGTGTGTGTGTGTGTGTGTGTTGTGTGTGTTTTTGGTGTTTTTGTGTGTGTGTGTGTGTGTGTGTATGATCGTGTGTGTGCGTGTGTGTGTTATATATATATAATATATATAATTTATATATAATTAAAATTAATATATATATGTGTGGTGTGTGGTGGGTGTGTGGTTTGGGTGTGTGTGTGTGTGTGGGTGTATTGGGATGGGGGTTTTTGTTTTATGTGTGTGTGGTGTTTTTAATATATGAATAAATACATATACACAAAAATTTATAAACACACACACAACCCCACAAAAACACACACCACACACACACACACACACACGCTAAAAGTCAACACATACACTCGCACACACAAAACCACACCAACACACACACACACACACAACACACACCCCAAACCCACACACACACTCACACACACACACACCCCACACACACACACACACACACACACACACACATAGTGTATAATTTTAATAATTTTATAATATGTATTATATATATAATACACACACACACCACCATTACTATTACACACACACACACACAAATATATAAATAATTATATATAAATTTATATAATTTAAAATAATTGTATATAATATATATATTTTAATATTATATATAAAATTAATATTATATATAATATTTTAAATATAATATATATTGGTGTGTGTTTGTGTTTCGTGTGTGTTTTGGGGGGGTGTGTGTGTTTGTGTGTGGTGTGTTTTGGGTAATATATATAATATATTATATTATATATTATATATATATATATATATATAGAGAGGAGAGAGAGGAAAAAGAGAGAGAGAAGAGAGAGAGAAGAAGAAAGAAGAGAGAGAGAGAGGGGAGAGGAGGGGTTGTGTGTGTGTGTGGTGTGTGGTGGGGTGTGTGGTGTGTTGTGTGGTGGTGTTTGTGTTTGTGTGGTGTGGTGTGTGTGGTTTTGGTGTGTGTGCTGTGTTGCGTGGTGTTTATATAAATAATTGTTGTGTGTGTGGGGGTTGTTGTTGTGTGTGTGGGTGGTGTGTGTGTGTGTGTGGGGTGGTGTGTGTTTTGGTGTGGATGTGTACAAAATTACAATATAAAATTTTTATATATTTTAATTTTATATAAAAAATTATAAAAATTTTTAAAAAATTATAATATAAAAAAAAATTTTTTTTTTTTTTTTTTTTTCCCCCGCACAATAAACATACAGACAGAGAGACAGATATAGATATAGATACAGTTACAGATAAATGAGAGAGAGAGAGAGAGAGAGAGAGAGAGAGAAGAGAGAGGAGAGAGGGAAAGAAAAAGGAGAGAGGAGAGAGGGAGAGAGAGAGAGAGAGAGAAGGAGAGAGAGAGGAGGAGAGAGAGAGAAGAGAGGAGAGGGAGTCAAGACAGATAGTCTGAGAGACAAATAGAGAGAGACAGAAGAGAGAGAGAGGAGATGAAAATAAAAAAGGGGGGAAGGAAAAGGGGATTTAACAGAAAAAAATAATTTCGCCTGACTACGTTGGCCCCGAATGGTTTTGTTTGTCATTCAGTAGCTGTAAATGGGGGGTTTATAAGTATTTAAATTTGCGGGAGTCACTTTGGGCCAGGAGGGCGTCTTTTTGGTGCCAAAAGTCCCTCTCGAGTCGCAGCAGGCAAAGGATCGAATTTGAGTCAGTAGCGGGACGATTATGAACATGAGTCAGTAACGTTTGTAGGGAAGGGATATTCGGCCAGGTTTATTTTCTGTTAGGTCAGCAGGGGTCGTAAAAGTTTTTGGAAAAGCACGAGAAGTATGCACAGGGGTTTGTAAAATCAAAGCGACGGCGGTGGCAACCTAAAAATGGGTTTTGCAGTGTGACGGCAGAGGCAAGTGGGGAGGTCTGCAAGCACTGATGGAGAGTAAACGTAGACGGGGGAAGAACTCGTGGGTTCCTTTAACTGGGGATATAGTAGTGTGACAATTAATGGGTGATTTTACAAGATCATGAAAAAAGGTGATGTTGGGGTCAGTAGAGGGGGTGGATAGCACGGGCGCGTTGTGGGGGGGTGGCGTTTTTATAAGATTTTGCAAAACTGTAAATTTGGCCCTCGTCGCCAGCATCATGGAGGGTGATGGCAAATCAGGGGTCTGGGAAGGGGGCCTGTGAGTCATTAAACAGCCAGTGAGATTTGATGTGATCGGAGGATGATGAGTCAGGGCATGGAGGGCTGACGGGGAATTTTTAGCGACTCGGAGGCATGAGTCCATGGGAGGAAGCCGGGGGCCCGTCCGCCAATCGGTGTTTCCCGTCTGGGGGGGCATGAAACAGTCAGAACAAATCGGACGCGCAGTGCACGAGGTGGCGGTCAGCCGCCGGGGGCCCCCGGGAGCGGGAGTCGCAGGATGCCGAGGCATCAGAGACGTGTGTGTGCTCCAGTGACGAGTGAAGTTGCTGACGGCAGCGGGCCCCGGCTGACACGGGGGAGCGAGGGCGAGGGCGTCAGGGGGAGGGACTGCTGCGGGGGGTTTTCTGCGCATGGACGTGACGACGACACTATGATTTTGCTCCTGTGCTTTCCGCTGGGGAGCGGGGGTAGCCCCCCCTGCGCATCAGGTATGGCCCCAGCGTTTGCGCACGTCCGGCGCACCGGGGGTTTGAGGAAGAGTGAGCCCAAAACGAAGACCCCCTGGAAGGTGCGAGAAGAGAGAAGAGAGGGTCCCTTTTAGGATGGGTTGGTTAGAAACAGATTAGGTGATATATGCGAACGGAAATTTCTTTCTCTCCCTCTAAGTATTATGGGGAAGTTTTAGGGAAAAAATTATAAGTAACAATGAAAGGAGAAAGGAAACCACGAATTTTAAAAAAGGTCTTTTCGCTATATTGCTTGCTTCTTATAAACATGATTTTTGTATATACGTTGCGTCGTGCATCGCGATTCGGTGAGAAAGACCATAGATAGTTTCCCGTGTGGCCTTAGAGCACGTTTGCCCCCTTCGATCCTTTCCCCCTGGGGCCTCTGCGGGTCCGTCATTGCGACTGCGGATGAGCCGGGACGTCCTGCGGGAGTCGGTTTTAAAATCTTCTCGTTTGCGTTCAGGAGAGAAACATGCAGAATAAAAGGAGGCGTGGAAGTCTCCGAAGGGCGGATTTTACTTCGGGTACAGATCTCCCGGGGGAGACAGAGACCCCTGACCCCCACTTTTGACGATCGATGTTACCATGCAGCTGAACACCTATATAATTTATGTTCCTTTTGTCCTGAAGAAGTACTATAGCGAAAAAAAATTCGGTTTTAAAGTGTTTTCCTGTTTTTTTTTTTTGGGTATTTTAAAATTTCACACACGGGGTGCAGCGCACTGCGCCACACACCACACCACGCACGCACACACACACACACACACACACACACACAACAACACACACACACACACACACCACAAAACACACACACACACACACACACACACACACACACATATATTATATATATAAATGTCCCATGTATAAGATGATGCCACATCCAGTAAAAGTCCCAAACTAAGAAAAAATAAAAAAAGGGCAAGCGATTTTGACCACCCGCGAGGGCTGCAGAAGGGCGTTGGAATTATATGCCCCTCGAGATCGCCCCTTTTCGCCGGGGTTACAGCGAACAGGAGGTTTTGGGGAGCCCAGGAGCGAAAGAGCACGATGGGCGCCTTTATGGCCTTTTTCCCGGGGTTATGCAAAGAGAGAATCCCCATGATGTTTGCCGGCCCGTTTCAGGAAAAAAGTGGTCCGGAAAGGCTAGGAACGCGTTTGAAAACTTGAACCCAGTGGATCCCACTTGACAAGAATTATGCGAAAAAAAATTTGGAAGGGGAAACAATAATGATGAGACGAGATAATAAGTAAGATATGAAAATGTATTGATAATGTAAAGAAATGATAATATAACGATAATAACGACAAAAAATGATAATGTTTGACAATAATTTATGGTGATAGTAATATGATAAAAAGGTGGTATTAATCGTAATAATAGGATAAAAAATAATAAAAAGGAATAAGTATTTGTGGTGGAATAATATAAAAATATAATAGTGAAAAGCAATAACAGGATAAAAAAAAGTGGTAATAATGATAACTGGGCATCAATAAAAAAAAAAATAAATACTGAAAAAAAAAGTTTCAATCATAAAAAAAAAATAAAAAAAAATTCATGCTCAGGGTAATGGGCAGTAAAACGTTTAAAAAAAAGTTTATGTTTGGGGAAAAGTCGACACCAGCCTCCCTTTTAACTTTTGAAAAGTTAGTCCTTTTTACTCAGAAGTTGGCATGGTACCACCTCAAAGGGAAAGTCAGGGTCCCAACCCCATGCGGTGCCCATGCCCGGGTTATGGGGAGGAGCGACTCTTGCCGTTTTTAAAAAAATGGACAACCCAGAGGTGTGTAAAGTGGGACAATAGGGCATCAAGGAGATGAGAACTGTCCAGGGCCCCGTATGCTGCAAAAAAGCTCATGAAACTTCTTTTAAAGCAATGTAAAAGGTACAGATTTTAAAAAAAAAACCGTAGAAGGGCAAAGGGGAAAAAAAGTTTTCCAGAGGAAAGCAAAGCCCCTTGCTTGTACAGCCCGGAAGTCCCCTTTCTTTGGTTTTAGCCCCCCCTCCTTCCCCCCATCCCTTGCTCTCCCCAAAACTTCTTAACCACACACTTGTCACACCTTTAAACCCCGACCCCTTTCCCCAAAATAAGGTCTCGGGGCCCCAGTCAAGGCTCCAGCGGCCTAAAAGGGACAGCTCTAGCTGCCCCCCTCCACAGGGGCCTCCGCGTAGACTAAATGCCCTGAAGCAAAGGCCAGGCGTCCTTTGCCCAGGCAAAAAAAAAAAAAAAAAAAAAAAAAAAAAAAAAAAAAAAAAAAAAAAAAAAAAACCCGGAGCCTCCCCAAAAGGAAGCCTGTGGAAACTAGTTCCACAGGAAACAAACCTTCAAAAGATACCCCCAAAGTCCTGGGGGGGACACCCTTTAAAGGTGGGGGCCCCCCTTTGACCACGGGTGCCCCCCAATGCCCCTTTAGAAGAATATTTTGAAGAATGGATCCAAAATCCAATGGAAAGTCGGGGAATTCAAAATATTGGGAAGAACCGAATATCTATAGTTCAGTAACCCATTTTTGGTAGCCTAAAAAAGATTAGACGGGGAAAAAAATCACTGTTTCCCCTGAGGGGATTAAATTTAAAGCCCATATGGGCCCTTTTGAAAATGGACCTAATGGAGAAGTACATAAGGGTACGTAGGATATTCCTCCAGGCCATCCCCCTGCAGACAAAATGCAGGTAAACTGTGGAATAAGCTTGAACGCCCCTTACACTTTTGCATTATTACCCCTCTACAAATTCAACATAGATGTTTTGGAAGTGTATTGGGCAGTTGCCACACCACTTCTACTCTTGGGAGTTTCAATAGTCGGATCACCTCTGGGGAGCCACTTGTGCATCCCCAGAGGAAGAGCCTTGGAGCCTTGTTTTTTAAAGTAGATGTTTTTTATGAAAGTGACACCCCCAAAAAAATTTCCCAAATTAAACGGGGACATTTCCAAATAGACCTGTAAATTTGTTTACAGTAAATTTTATTTGGCAGGTCATGAAGATTCAGGGGAAGCGACCACTTTCCAAAAATTTTTGGAGGAGGGAATGGTTTTCAGCCAAATGGGTTAGAGAGGGCAATTTGAACATGTGGATAGAATTTTTTAGACAACGCAGATTAAAAAGGTCGGGAAATGATTTCCAGTGTGTTCAAGATGCTGTTAATCATTTCCCATCACGACTTCACCTTGCACCAAAAGCATCCTCCCGAAAGTAGTGGGCTTACCGTCGACCCCCAACTATGGGGGTTTTCAACGAAATCCCAACGCTGTCAAGCAAAAAAAAGCTGCATTAAGGAAATGAAAAGACATCCCAGTAATGTAACGGGTCCACTACAAAAGACCCGGCCAAGCGGTGAGGCAAAATGAGGCTAGACGGACGCCGTGGAGACTAGTCTCCTCAATTACTGTGGGACCCCTTATAATGGGTAGGGACAGGTGCGTAAGATTGTTAAAAAGAGCAACCCATGCACCACCTGCCTTGAAGTAGAGGGCACAACCTCACAAACATGATGTTGCAAAGAGCTAGCTAAATCCATGGTAGTGATTCTGGACCCCAATTCCCCACTTTTCGGGTGAACAGGAAGAACCCACTGTCGTTCTTCGTGGGACTGCAGCAGAACTTTCCTACAACTGCCATTTTCCCAAAAGGAGAGGATCTCTTTGCAGCCTTTTGAAGATGCCCCGGGAAGTGACGAATTCCATCCCCAAATGATTTTTCCACCGGGGGGACCTCCCAAAGTACCTGTTGGGGATATTCAAAAGAATCTAAGGGGGGCACAGTGCCATCCAGGAAAGAGGCTATAATCTTTTCCTGCCCCTAAACTTGGCAAGGATGCCCCAACACCAGGAAATTACAGACCAATTTCTCTCCCCAGTACATCTGCAAGCTGTGGGATCGTCACAGATGCACTTGTGGGGAGGGAAAACTCTATACAAAATTCCTTGCACAGGACGTCAAGTTATCAGTTTTTTTGACCGGAAAAGGCTTACAAACTATGGAAGCACGAATACTCATAAAGCGTATGAGATTTGGTTTTTAAAAGGAGATTCCCCCCTCATACAAAGTTCCTTTTAACAGGAAGGTTTGAGCAGGTGGGAAACAGTATCTCTAAACCGGAAAAAAAGCTGGAAGGGGTCCCCAAGGAGTTGTTTAAGGTGACCCCGTTTGTATTTTTATAAAGACATCATAAAGGTTGTTACAAGTCCTGAAATTGAATGTGGATGATTTTAACTATGCTCAGGAAGAAGCTTTAAGGATGATGTGCAAGGCAATTTCAGACGAAAAAAATCAGGTTGAAAGTGGGGAACATATCATGGGTCCAAATTTTTTCCAAGCAAGACCAAGACCCTTCCCCCTATTTGGCCCCCAAACCCCCCTGCAATTTGCCAAAAGGGAGGTACTTGGGTTAATTTTTGACTTACATGGGTGCCTACACAAAAAGTTTGAAGTGCAGGCTACAAAAAACGCTTAGTTTTTTCGGGGTTTTTTTACATCTACTTGGGGTGCGACCGCATAATGCTTTTGCAGCTTTACCGAGCGTTTTTCATAGTAAACTTGATATGGTGAGAGGCTTATTCATCTGCACCTCCCACGTTCCCTTTGGATGTTGACTCAGTTATAATGAAACCCCAAATCGTACTGGCGCTTCAGGTCTTCACGTGGAGTCCCGTACGCTGAGAGTGGAGAACCACCCTTTATTACACTGGGGTACAAGAGATGATTATACAGAGACTACAAAGGATTCAGGGATTACCCCAGATGGTTTTCAAACCCGAGGATAGGATCCCATGGAGGGGAAAAAGAGGAATCTTGTGGAAGAGCTTAATTTAAATTTACTAAGGGTTTTGGCGTTGGGTCCCCCAATTTCCCCCTTTTACTAATCAAGTCAAGCGGATTTTTTCAGGATGGGAAAGGGGGGGATCGAAGAGAAGAGAGAGAGATTTTTTCAGAACTTAAGACCAAAGGGTTTAGATGCAATATATACAGATGGTTCGAAATCTGAAAATGGTTTGGGCTTTGTAGCAGGAGCAAAAGGGAAGACTGTATCTGGGTCTTTCATAACAGCCCCGAACTTTAGAATTCATGGCATCCTTTCAGCAGTTAATGACTAGAGATCTTAAAGGGCCTTCTATTGTAATATATTGGGACTTATAGGCCTTTCAAACATCAATAGCTTAAACTCATCACATCCCGTAGGAGGGAGGTTTTAAAAATTTTGGGTTTTCACTGATGTCAACACATAAAATAACTAGTTGGGTGCCAGCACAGTTGAACAGTGGGAATGAGCGAGCTGATCAGAAAGCAAAGGAGCTGCGTTCTCCCCTTGGGGGCTGAAAAACCCCCATCAAAAGTGATTTGAGATAAAAGGAAGGTACAATGGAGGCTACCCTAGAAACAACTGCGGATTAAGATGCCCTTTTCAGTTGGGGTGACTAGCATCTATCCCCAAACCCAAAAATAGAAGTTTTTTAAAAGATAAGAATAGGGACACAAAAGGGCGATGTGGCCAAAGTCAAGCACTTTGTGAGGGGTGCCATGAGCCATTAACGATCCCAAGTAGTGGAAAGATGTGCAAAATTTTCAGACCCTAGATTTTGATTTCTCCCCAATACTCTAAAAATTTTGGGGAGGATTGTGACGAGAGGGTTTTCTTAGTTTTTTAGGGAGACTAATATTTTCTATAGAATTAATTAGCATAATGTTTTTGCAATAAAATTTATACATTTTGAGCATAAAATCTATGTTGATTTTTAAATATTATTTTATTTGCAAAATATTTATGACAGATTTTAAAATTTTAAATATTTAATATTTCTATCTAACAAGGGATTCGCCGCCAAGATCTTAGCTGTTGATGCGGAGATAATTTTAAATAATCAAAAAAACCCCTGCCCGTTCATAACCTCTTGTTTTCAGACTTCTCAGTGCTTCCTCGTAGCCCCCCCATGTAAAGTAGGCACCTTGTGATCTCAGACAAAAAATGTAGGGGATTTGGAGCAGCAAGAGGCTCCGAGGTTGGGGTCATGGCCCTCCGCAGTGGCAACCCCGGTCCATACCAATCATACTCCTCAGCCCCCTGGGGTTAAAGGGGGGCCCCGGGGGGGTGGGCCTTGTAGTCCCCCCCCAGGAAACTCACCAGAATATTTTTAAATGGATATGCTGGGGGAAAAAAAAAGGGTTCGTCCCTCACACCCAGCAATTGAGGCAGGATGTGAGTCCCAGGGAGAGCAAATGTTGGGAGTCACTCATCCCACTTGCGCCCTGGCAGGTACCAACCCAATATGAGGCCTGTGGGGCAAAGCCCAATGCAACCCCCACAGGCAGATGCTGAGCCCCAGAGCCTACTACCTCCCTTTAATGGGGGGCAGTGTCGGCGGGGGTAGCAGAGGTGGCGTCCACCCAGAGGAACTGACTCGGAAGGCGAGCTGTCTGTGAAAGTGTTGGAAATTCCATCCTTGCTGCAGGGATGAGGGTTAACCCTGCTGTCGATGGAAATGAAGCAATTGGGAGTTGACGTGGCTGCCCTCTCAAGCTGAGAAGACCTGGCAGCAGCACAATCAGTATGGGTGGATACACCTACTACTGGTTGGGCCGGGCAATGGTATCATCCTCAGGAGGTAGCTATAGCCATCTCCAACCGACTTCAAGCCTCAGTAGTAGAGGTAACACCAGTTGATGAACATATTATGGCAATGCGACTGAGGCGTGCTTTGGCTTTGTATCTCTTATTGTTGTGTACACTCCTACTGATGTATTCAAAATCGATGAGAAAGAAGTGTTTTCTGCCAAACTAACATCTGTGGCAGACAATTGTCCCAGGCGAGATATTCACGTCGTTCTGGGCAGTATCCAGTTGGTGATCAAGCTGGTTACAAGATGACTATCGGTTCCTCGTGGCTAATGATCCCAGCAGCGAGTACAACCTCCTCCAGCACTTTACTAGGTCCCAGAGATTAAACTCACATTTCTGGAGATAGTATAGTGATACAGGTACTGTGGCCAAGGAGATTGACCACATTCTTATCGGCACTCGATGGAGGACCCTCCAGAACTGCAGGTTTACCCTAGTGCTGAGTTCTGTGGTACTGACATAGCTGGTTGTGGCTAAGCTACAGACCCATTTCAAAATTCCTCATCCCTCCAGTGACCACACTAGGGTGCATCACTAGGGCAAATTGAGGGAGAGGGAGTGCACTCGGGTTCGTATGGCAGTCTCTGATCAGCTCACAAAACTCATTAACCTGATGGATCCAGTAGCTCTTTTGAGAGACCTTCAGGGGCACGAAACCACAATGCCAAACGCAGGAGTTCATTTGCAAGCAAGGCGAATTTCCCATCTCACGGAGGCCAATGAAGTATGTTGTGTGGCCAGCTGAATGGCAATAGGGACTGCTGAGAAAAGATCAAAGAACAGTTAAAACAGGAACCTTGCTGAGAAGGTGAAGGCCATTTCTTGGAAAATGACCTTCGTCTGCTTACCAAGACTTAAGAAAACTGATCTTAAGCCTCCTCCCAGATGACTGCAGTCCACTCAGTGGATGGTCGGTGCATCTCAGATCATGTTGGGGTTGTGAACTTTGGGGCTACAGGGTGAGAATGCTGCAGGCATACGGGGGGTATCCCTGTTGAACTGCTAAAGGCACAGGGCTTTGCATACAGTCTTGACTGCCATCTGGCAGTCTGGTTCTATTTCCCACTCCATGCTTGCCAACTGACTGCCTTCTGACTGATCCATATGCATGGCTACAGTCTGGATGAAGAAATGGTTGCATTTTTTAAGCTCTGGCCTACTCACTTTGAAGCCCTTTTTTCCTTTAACTCATTGTTGTTCTTCAATACACTGTTGTTTTGCTTGCTTAGTTTGCTTTGTTGTATGTTCTCTTATTACATTAATTTAGGCACTTTGTTTTGTTGTTGCTGTGACCATTTTATTAATTTTGTTTTAATCTCTTCATTCAAGGTTTCCCTCCCAGAGCCACTACTCTCTATCTCGTTTTAGATATATACACCTCTTTATCTGATGACTTCTGGATGCTTTTCCCTCACTCCCTACCCACCACCCCTTTATCCTTATCAGTGATATTAATATTCAGTGCAACTATATCTCTTTCTCCCGTCCGACGATTGCTATCGACTATTGCAATTAATTGTCCCCTACTTTTCCCAGGAAGGTAAGTCTGCCAATGCTATTGATTTCATTTGTTTTCATAATCAGTTGCAAAGTTTTTTAGTCATTAGGTAATCTTATTACAAGGGTTTTGTTTAGGATTATATAACAATGAACCAGAAATTTCCCCCCTAAAATTTCAATGAAACTTTTCTTAAAGTTTTGATATACTTTAAATATCTTCCCTTTAGGGTATCCCTCTCACCATAATGTAATCGCATCCTCATCTAACATTTCAGGCCTTTTTGTAGCATCCTGAAACCCCTAACATTGTTTTATGTTGTATAATGGTCTCTACAAAACACGATATCATTGAAGTTTGTACTGACCATACTTACCTACATTGTACTCCATGTTGAAAAGCGAAAGTTGCATGAAGTTTGCATTTTATTGTATCCACAGCGAGTGAAATCCTGTGTCCGAATCAGACAACTGGACAATTCCAATGGTCACAGGCATTTACTTGTCTTATTGGTTGCATTACATCAACAAATAAAGATAAACAACCTCTTCTTTTATATTTTTAAGCGTTTAAGGTTTTATCATAAAATACAAATGATTTTGAAAACTCTCATCCCACTTAAGTCAATACCTCGTCATATGACCAGGACATTGGAAATTCTTACATTTCGTTCCAGCGGACCGTCATGGTTGACTTCTAGTATTACTATATCAAGTTAACTTATAATTTATATATTGCTAAAGGGCACAGAAACTTATTATAAAACTTGATAATAGAATTTTAAAAATACGAATCGTAATTGATGAAAAATCAATCCCTATCTGAGACTACGTGAAATAAATCTGAAAAATATCGCTCTCTGGTGGCTGGCCGGGTGTATCAAAATGTATTACGGTAGAGGCATGCAAAACGAAAAGAAAAGCTTCAACAGGGTTTTAGTAACGTGTGCGTAAAGAGCAAACGCGTATCAAACTGTATCAAAGTATTTAAAGGGGTTTTGGTTAATATTACAAAAAAAGGCATTTTCATGTCGTACTGCAATTTGACGAATATTCTATACTCCTCAATATTTTCTTGTGAGAAAAAAATATCGAAAATAGTTCACTGTAGCATTGTAGAGGAGAACCTGCCTTGTTACTTTCTCTGCAGTTTATGTTTGTGAATTTATGTTATTTCAAAAATATCGTGTGTAAATCGCTTATTCAGTTCGATACTTAATATTAGTTTAAATTTCATCATTTTTGTTTCGCTTTGTAAGAAAATGCAAGTAGTGATTTTTTTCAGTTTATTCGTAGATTTCAATGAGTTGTACCTCCTCTGACCTCGTTTGAGCCATGTGCGTATATTTTCGTATATTGGTGCATCATCAAAAAATCAGGGTCACGTATCCCGTGCTAAATTAGTTACGAGAAACAGTTGCAAAAGACTAACCGAGACCAAAATTATAAAATAATGAACATGACTCCAACTCAGTCAAATCACCCCAAATAAT
>NW_023660478.1:0-19226 GCF_015228065.2 Penaeus monodon | reverse complement strand
GGGGGGTCTCAGCTGCTTGTATATTTTGTACTGGACGGTATTTTCTGTCATCTTCTTTTGATCACTATACTTGTTACTTAATGTCAGGTTTATTATTTATTTGATTAGTTGTCTTATTTGTCATTTTCTGTTTCGTGAATCACATAAATTGTTCATGTTTTTTTTATGATTATACTGATTTTATACATTGTATGTTATTGCTATTTCGTATGATTTTTTAAGCTTCTACATTGTGTACCTTCTTGATGTTACTGTATGCACTTAATGTTATTTCCGTATGGATTGTTGTATTTCATGTGTACTGTTTACCTATTTTTTGAGAGTAGGGATATTTTTATGTTTAGGTTGTAATGTTTACCCAGATGCGCCTTTTCACTTTCTCTGACACCTCTGCGGCGGGGACCGCCGCGGTAGCGTGACCGAGCGATGTAATACCTAGTTCACATATGGTCTATTTTCACCTCACACCAAATATATATATTTAATACAATAACACTAGCCTCTACATACCACACCTTTGCTAGACATGACAACGGACGCGACATCCGCAGGCCTTCCGCCTCGCGACGCCGTCCCGTGTACACGATCACATCCTCTCCTCCATACTTCCTAGTACATCGCAACCCTTGTGAGTTTCCTAGTTCAATCTGTATAAAAGAGGGTCGCCTGCGAGCGACAGACAGACAGCCTACAGCACGCTGATCCGACTGAACCTCTGTCCGTCAGTTGTACCATCCTCTCATTACAATATATCTCAACAAACAAGTAAGAAGTCTGTTTCACCTTTGCCGCTGCCCAAGATTTCCTCATAGTGCCAGACGCGACTTGTCTGCACTCTACCGCTCATCGGCCATCGTTACAGATGAGACAAATTGGCTTCCAAGGCCCATGAGAGGGGATGGTGCACTCACACCCTGATTCATTCCATCTTGGGCTAGGGAGAACTCTTCCATGTGTGTTTGTCGTGCGTGGCATCTTGTATTACCAGGAGACAGGTAGTCTGGAGGTTGAGCGATGCTGCAACGCTGCACCCTGCAGCTAGTGACACACCTCTTTGGTCCTCTATTCTGGTTAGATGGGTGGCTTGATCAAGGCCCAGTCAAGTCAATCAGCTGGTCAAATATGGCTAGGGTCAAGCAGGCACTGTTCAGTCGGTAGTGCATAGGTCCCGCGACTGCCATCAGTACTGTAATAGTAGCTGCATATATTTCCTCACTATCCTACGTGGTGGGTGTGAATTCTAATTTGTATGAGTACTACAAATTTACAAAGATCTAGCTCTTTCCCTGACGACCCTACGCAATCCCCTGACCATTCCCTCTGGAACATCACATGTCACTCAGGAACCTTTCTAGCTCCAGTAATTACCTAGTAGTGAAGACCATTGATGGTGTATCAGTCATGGAGCTTGATAATTTTGAAATACATCGGAAAATAGTTCAGGTATGTCACGTGATCCTCACATCACCCCGCAGCGAGATGTGACCATCTGCGTGCGATATGTGACATCCTTGGAGCTCAAGTTTCATGTTCTCACAAAACCCTTAATCAGTGTAAGGGAATTGTCTTTTTCCGAGACCTGATGAGGTATTCTGAGGACAAACTGTTAGAGGAACTAGAGAATTTTAATGTAGTGGCAGTAAAATGTTTTAAAAAAAGATCGTTGATGGTTTGGAACAGTTTACACCAACACGTTATTCTTCCAGAATCAGTTAAGGTGGCATAGTACCACCTCAAGGTAAAGCCATATGTGCCCAACCCTATGCGATGCTTCCACTGCAGGTTATGGGCACAGAGCCAACTCTTGCTGTTTTAAGGAAAATGGACAACCAAGAGTATGTGTAAAGTGTGGTAAAACAAGTCATCAAGAAAATGACAACTGTCCAGGTCCAATATACTGTTACCACTGCAAAGAAGCTCATGAAGCTTCTTCAAAGCAATGTAAAAAGGTACAAATTTAAAGGTTTTATACACTTAGAGCATACATTTATGATTTGATTTGAATATATTTGTTGTTATTTGAAGATATTATTAATAGATTTTTAAAGTTTTAAATATTTTGATGTTTCTATTTAATAAGGCATTCGCCGCTAATGACCTTAGTTGTTGACGCGGCAGATAATTTTAAATAATCAATCAATCAATCATGCCATACAGCTATATGTAGAACTTCTTAATGCCATATACCAATGCTAATCCTTCTTTTTCTTTTTGAGAATATCTTCGTTCTGCTTTTTTAGCAATCTTGAAGCAAAATAATGGTGTAACCAATACTGCACCATACTTGTGATGCCATCACACTAATTTTACAGCATGTCTTTGTTGTGATGTAACCAGAAATGTATCATCTGTGATTTCAGTTTTTAACATTCCTCATCTGTTTTTATAAATATCTTTACCATCAATCCTGAAACCTAAATACTCCAGTGGAGTTTACATAGAAATGACACTTAAATTTGTGTGTTTTCATTCCATTTCTTTTATCCTATCTAAAACAGCTAGTAATCTTTCTATATGTTCCTCTTTGTCTTTGCCTGCAATCAAAAATATCTATAAAACAAAATACTCCTGGAAGAGCATGAAATATCTTATTCATGGTTTGCTGCCAAATAGCTGGACTCGATGCTATTCCAAAAGGAAGTCTTTTGGGTCTGACCACTCCTAAATGAGTGCTCAGAGTACATATCTCTTGAGAGTTATCATCCATCATTAACTGTAAAACTGCAGCTTTTAAATCTATCTTGAAAATTCTTTACAAATCACCTATAACAGCTAACATGTCTTGAATATTGGCAGATGATGTGCAACCTGCTATTGTGAATTTACTGTTGCTTTATAGTCTCCACACTAGCATTTCTCTTGGCTATTGCCACTAAAGGTGTACCCCAATCAGAATAGTTAACCCTTTCCCAGGTTTCTTCAGCCTCCAATCTGCGAATTTCTTGTTCCACAGCTGGCTTTAATGCAAACACAAGCTTCCTGGGAGACATAAACTTGTCTCTGGTTTCAGTACTAATAATGCTTTGCTATTAGCAACTGTATCTATCCCTTCTGAGAAAATTTCCGGGTATAATGGAATGATTTCATCTATGGATGATAAAGCTCTCGTGTTTACTTTAGATACCTTCTCAAACACTTTTGATCAATTCAATTTAATTTGAGTGAGCCACTGCAATCCTAAGAGATATCCGTCTTTCTTTTTCACATTATATAAAGGCAGAATGATCTAGAATTTTACACCCGTTAATATAATATTGATGTTATATGCGTGCAAGAAAAACCTTTTGCTGCCGCTGCTAAGATGAAAAAAGCAACTGCACTTAAGGTGTATTATTCATATGTGAATACAGCCATGACTCGATTGTTGACATATGTGAAGGTAACACTGCCACATAAATTAGTTAACAAATCCGAGAATACTGATGTTCAATATCCTTTAAAAATCCAGACTGCCTCTGAGTATTTTTCACTGTATAATGTATATGCCAGATACCCAATTTCAACAACCAAGGTACGTTATGCATGGGCGACTTCAGTGCAAGGCATCCACACTTTGGAGACAACCAGTGTAATAGTAATGGGGAAGAATTCAAGCATTTCATCAATAGTAGATCACTGACAGTATATGACACAGCAGCAGAGACTCATTTGGGAGGTGGCAGGTTAGATTACGTATTTGGCAAAAATTTATTTCATGGTAATGTCTGTACTTCACTGGTACAAGATTTTAGTCAGTGACCACTTTGCAATCCAAACAGACAATACTGTAGACAGCAAACTCAGCCCCTAAATAACCTAGGCTCAAAATAATTATCCCACTGGGCCTTGTGCATCACTTCAAGGCACGGTTCTATGACTGGTATAACACCTATGAAATAACAACTGTTGAAAAATTATCTCAGGATTTAATCAAAGTTGTCAATGACTATTATAACACATGGGTCTGTTCACGAAAACTCTCGAAAAAAGAGAATCAGGCTTCCCATGCATCGAGGTGGATCAATGACCATGGGTCAGGAGCTTGCTAATTGGGTCCAGGAGCTTGCTAATTGTTATAAAGATAGTAAGATGACAGCTCATCTTCTGCAGTTTCGTCAAGCCAACAAGGAACTCAGAGAATTAAAACCTCAGATTCGTAGTAAACACTGGGAATAATTCCTGCAAGGTATCAATGTCAAACTTCTGTAACTGACATGTGGAGAAAAATGAATAGGCTGACAGGTTAAAGCTCTCACAACACCGCAGTTCCACAGTCCACAAGAGCAGGCTAATGTGCTGCTAGAGCAGTGCGCCGGGAATTCTCAGCTAAACTCACTCCCACAAGGGAAAAAGATCAACTCGACAATTGGAAAATATATAGGAACTTTAATATAGCAGTAGCCTGTGCTGCGATCGACCCTTCCGACTTTGCCGAAATAACCGAGTGGGAACTAAGTAATGCCCTTCTGAAAGGGTAAGGCAAACTGCCCCTGGCGAAGATGGCATTACTTACAGCATCCTACGCCCCATTGCTCAGGTACCAGGCAACCCACTTTTGCACCTATATAGACTCAGCCTATCACAAGCTCCTGGACTAAAAGCTTAATCATTCCCATACCTAAACCTAATATGGACAAATACAGGTCCATTTCCTTGACCTCCTGTCTGTGCAAAGTACTTGAGAGGATAATAATGAACAGGCTCATGTATCGCATAAATGCGGACTATATGGATTTCTCCCAGGGCGTAGCAGTCAGCACTGTTTTTGCAGAATACTTAACAAACACAAACCCAGGCATGCAAACCGTATTTCTTGATCTTAAATCTGCCTTTGGTATTGTAAACAGAGAAATAATTCTTTAGCAACCAGCTAGTTCTGGTATTCAGGGAAAACTGTAAACATGGATTTGACATGTATCTATCGAATCGGTTGGCTCAGGTTCTCTTCAGGGGCATTGAGAGTACTCATACAAAAGTATTTGAACTCGGCACACCTCAGGGAGGTGTACTTAGTCCCATTCTATTTAATATCTTAATGCATAAATTACTAGATGATATACCACTTGAGGGCAATGACTCCATTATTTGCATATGCCAAGGATATTTGCATTAAATCCTCATCCAAGGAAAGAATGCTAGATATATTCTCAGCAAGGGCTATTGAGTGTGGCTTGATAATCTCGACTGAAAAAAAAAAAAAGGCTCTTAACCCAAAGACAATCCTCTGCCAAGGTTTCATATAAATGACACTGAGCTAGATCTCTGTCATCAGTACAAATACCTTGGGGTGATTGTCATGATGCAGAGTTCATCAAAACCTGAAGAAAAGGCTGTGGGAGCGGCTGAAGCCACTTAGGACACTTGTTGGCAAAGACCCATGGTATCAATGTCAATATTGTAAGACTCTTTTACTTGTCATACATATGGTCAGTCATAGATTAACATGCATGCACTTGTTGTTCAAGGAATCAGAGTTGACCAGTTTAGAACATGTACAAAATGAAGCCATGAGGATCATTCTTGGTGCCCCTTAAACAACAAGAATTGTGAATATGAGAACTGAACTAAAACTTACCCTCTGTTTATGAAAGAATATTATACATATAAATACCACTTTGGTGTCAAATCAATTAGAGAACCCCTCCATTGTACAGAGTTCCAAAGACAACTAAAACACAGAACAGAGGAGCTAACTCTGTATGACAACACCATGAAAAATGTCGGACCTAAATATATAAGACGAACTGCCCCCCAAAAAGACAGTGTCCCCCCTGCTATACTTAAGCAGTATGCACTTGCAATTATACATGAGTCATCTTGAAACTCTATCCAATGCATATGAATGCTACACTGACGGGTCCTTGCAGTCTAGGAGCAGAGCAGGATGTGCTTTAGTTGTATATAAAAAACAATATCTTGCAGCACCAGGATTGTAGGAGGGTTCATGACTGGGGCTAGCACTACGCAAACTGAGTTGGCAGGATACTCATGGCCACCGAATTTCTATTGAATCAAGGCTCGGGGGTGATATCCGTGATTCACAAAGTGCTCTCCAGGCTCTGAACACTCTAGTCAAAGGTGCAGTTAATATCGCAAATGATATCAGGGTAAACGTGTATCATGCAAAAGAACGAGGCCATGATATACGTTTTGTGTGGATTCCATCGCATGTTGGAATCCCCAGGCATGATCATGCTGATTGCCTGGCAAAGTCAGCGTGGTGACAAGAAAAGTTTTTATATAGATTTTGGGGTACTTTTTTCAAAGATTTTATACGCATTAAAGCTTCCTTAAAAAGAACTTGAGAGTTGATTAATTCTCAACCCCTGAAGCTGTAGATAAGCACATGCCCGGTTTAGGCAAGATTCTTTACCTATGGTTTATAAAACAAGAAAAGATTCATTGATTGTTTTTTTTAAAAATTATCTCCGCATAAACAGCAAAGGTCATTAGGCAAATACCTTGTTAACTAAAAATATTAAAATTTTAAAAAAACTTTAAAAATCTATAAATAAATATTTACAAATAACAATAAATAGATTAAAAAATCAAAGCTAAATTATGCTCAAAGTGCTAAAATTTTTTGAAAAACATATGCAAAATTAAAATTTTATTGAAAATTTTTTCCCCCAAAGGGAAAAAATAAAAAAAACCCTCTATTCAAAATTTTCCCCCCATACATTTTCATTATATGGGGGAGACAAGTACATACGTCTTTGGTCTAAGAATGTGCAAATCTTTCCAACATGGGGCGTCTTTAATGGCTCTTGGCACCCTTTCCCAAAAAGTGCTTCATTTTTACCCATCTGGCCCATGAGTCAGTCGTGTGCCCGATCCTTTTGTCAACACAACTTCAATTTTCTTTGGGGGACGGAACTAGTCCCCCAATGCAAGGTCATCTCTTGTCCCAGCCCGTTTCCCCCATTCATCAGAAGAAAACTTCCGATGCGGGGCCCTCACCCGGGTGTTGGGAGGGGAAAACGAGCACCACAAGGTGAGCGGCAGCCGCCCCGGCCCCCCCTGATCACTCCCCCCACTCCCCCCAAACCCCAACATGCGCGCCCCCAAACACGAGCCACCCCCTCACGGGACATCAGCGCAAGCCAATCTTGAACCCCCCCCCACCCCCCGGACGCGAGGCCCAAGTCTTGACCGCCTGAAAGGCCCCCACGAGAGCCACGTAATCACAACAGAATGGTTCGAAAGATCCTAGTCTCTTAATGCGCAAGGACGGCATCCCCCCTGCAGGAAGATCGAGGCCGCCAGAAAAGACTCCCAGATCGCCTCCCCCGCTCACTGCTGCAAAACCCACCCCTTTTTCAGATTTCGAACCATCGTATAAATTGCATCTGTACCCGGTTTTTTAAAAAATGTGTAAAAGAAATTTCCTCGGATTTTCTGCTTGGGATCTCTCCCCTTTCCCAATCCGACTAAATCCACTCAATTTTATTAGCCCAAGGCGGAAATTGGGAAATTCCAACAGCCAAAACCCCTTAGAGGATTTAATTAAGATTTTCCCACAAGATTCCCTTTCTCTTACAAGGTCGGCTATCTTAAAGGGGGGTTAAAAACCAAATCGGATTTGGGAGATCCTGGAATCCTTTGTATCTCGTGTAGTAAATCAGGTTATGTATTCTGGTGAAATGAAAGAGGGGGTTTCTCCACTCTCAGCATAGGGGATCCACAGGTGAAGCCCAAAAGCCCCATACAGATTCTGAGAGCTTCATTATAAAACCGATCTAACATCCGTAGAACAGTGGGATTTTGCAGATGAAATAAGCTTCAATCCTAATCAAGCTTATACGGAAAAGCGCTCGATAAAGAAGAAGCGTTGTGGGGGGTTCGCCCCCCAGATAGTGGAAAGAACCTAAAAATACAAGTGTTTTGTCCCTTTTACTTTAAAACTGTTTGATGTGAGGCACCATTAACCTTGGTAAAAAAATTAGCCCCAAAATACTTCACTTTTGGACAAATTGCGTGGGTTTGCTCCTAAAAGAGGGAAGGAGGGAATTTTCCCGTTTTGGAAATGTATAGCCATGGCTTGCTTGGGGAAAAATTTGAACCCATGATATTTTGTCCACTGAAAAAAACCCTGATTTACTGCAGTCTGATGGTCCTTGCACTCCTGAAAGCTTCCTCCTGAGCAGTACAGTGTAAAGCCCACATACAGATTACATGAGCCCGAACTTGGAACAACCTTTACAATTCATTTATAGCAATGGCAAACAGGGCACACTTAAGACACCCTTGTGGGCCCCTTCCCTGATCTTCCGTTAGAGAAACTTTTTCCCCCCAAAAACTCTAAATTTCCTGTTAGCAAGGAAGTTTTGTATGAAGGTAGGTAATGCTCCTTTAAAACCCAATGTCATACAACTTGAGTTGCCATCTTAAAGTAGTTCATAAGCCTTTTAAAGGTAAAAAGAAACTGCTATCAGTGACTCGCTGTGCAAAAATTTCTGTATACATTTTTCCCCACCTTACAAGTGCTCGTGGTCGTTCAATCTTCAAACCCATTGATATGGAGTCGCCTTTTTCCTTTTTCTAGCATCCATGTCAACCTGAAGTTTCCATTTTCTCCATCAGCTTGCAATGCAGCGGGTGAGGGAAATTTGGTTTTAATTTCCGGGTGGGGAAAAGCACCCTTTGCCGGGGTTTGGGGACAGGAGTTTTTAAGCTCTTTCCTTTGGGGGATGGCATATACCCCCCAATATACCCCATTAATGGGTCCAAAAAGAACTTTGGGATCTCTCTGGTAATGGATATATTTGTATAGAATATCGTCCTTCCTGGGCATTTTTACGGCAGAGGCAAAGCAGAGCCCCATCTCCTTGCTAAAAAAAGGCAATTTGTAGGGAAGTTTGCTGCAGTCCTACGAAGAAACACGGGGTCTTTCCCGTTTAGCCCGAAGGGGGAGAAGGGGGGCATGAAGATGCTCCAAGGAAATCTCTGCCAGGGTTTTAGCAGCTCATTAGAAACTCTTTTTTATTGTGATGATTAGCCATAATTTAAAAGCAGGTGGTGCGGATGGTCTTCCAGCGATCTTACGCACCTTCCCCATACCCAGTAAGGGGGTCCCAGATTTATCAGGGAAACATACTTTTCCCATGACGCCCGTCGGGCCTCCTTTAGACTGCCGGCCTTGGCTGGGGTCTTTTTGTAAGGGTCAAGGTACATCAGGGGGCGTCGTTTAAAATCCCTTTTAATGCAGCTTTTCTTCCCTGACATTTGTTGCATCTTTCGACCACCATGGTACTGGGGGTCACGGTAATGCCGCTACTTTTGGGAAGGATGCTTCGCTGAAAGGTAAATTTCGGATGTAAAGGATTAACAGCATCTGAACACACGGGAAATCTTACAGATCCTGCAATCTGCAGTTGTTTAAAAAAGATTCCAGCCCGCTGTTCAAGTCCCCCATCTCTTAAACTCCTTTGGGCGGGAAATACCATTCACCTCCTAAAAAAGTAGGGAAAAAGTGGGTCGTTCCATAAAAGTCTTCCAAACCCGCCCAAATAAATTCATCTGTGAATCAGGGAGACAATTGAAGGCTATAGGAGAATGTCCCGTTTGAATTTCGAAATTTTGGGAGTGTCACTGTTCAAAAAAAAGATCTACTTTAAGAACAAGGACTCCCAAGGCCCTTTTCGAGGGTTTACAAAGGTCTCCCAGAGGGGATGCCTACCATTGAAATTCCCAAGAGTAGAAATGGTTTGGCAACTGCCCCAAGTGATCTTCCAAATATTTTGTGAGATTTTGTGGAGGAAAGGAGATAGATGCAAAAGTGAAGGCGTGTCAAACCTATTCTCACAGCCTTCACCCGCAGTGTTGTTGCAGGTGGGTGGGTGGAAGGGAATATCTTGACGTACCATTACTGCACTCCTCCGAGGTCCATTGTCAAAAAAATCCCATAATGAGCTTGAATTTTGGGTCCTCTCAGGGGAAATCGGATGATTTTCCCTAGTCTACCTCTTGTAGGCATACAAAACTGGGTTCATGAACTATCAGATGTTGCAGTTCTTCCCCCTTTTGCTGAATTCCCTGACTTCCCTTGGATTTGGGGATCCAGTTTTTTAAAAAAATTTTTTTTTTTATAAGGTGTTTTTGGCAGCACCTTGGGAAGGTTTGCCCTACACCTTTTGGCGTCCCTTTTCCCGGGTCTTTGGGAGAGTCTTTTTTAGGGGTTTTTTACCCGTGGAAAAGTTTCCACAGGCTTTTTTTTTGAAGGCTCAGGGTTTCTTTGCCTGGAAAAGAAGGACCCGAGCCTTTGTTCAGGGACTTTGCCCAGCAGCGAGGCCCTGTGGATTGGTGGCAGCTAGCTGTACCGTTGAGGGCCCCCGGGCCCTTCCTGAGGTCCCAAAACCCCCCCTTAAAAAAGTCTTTTGAACAAAATCAGATTCCTTTGCCGGGCGAAAGGGCAAACCCCAGCCCTTTTCTTAGGGGCATTTGCCCTAGCAGCAGAGGCCCCTTGGATATGGGGGCGCTGGGGCTGCCCATTGAGGCCTCTGGAGCCCCCCCTGATGGCTCCAAAAAACCTTACTTTGGGAGGTGGGGTCTCTTCAAAGACCCCCACCCTACTCCGTTCTTTTGGGGGAATTCACCCGGGCGTTTCAGAATTTGGGGGCTAGGTTTAAAAGAATGGCAGAGTGTGTGGGTAAGAACATTGGAAAGGGAAGGGTTGGTGGGAAGGAGGATGAGCCAAAACCCCAAGGAAAGGATTTTTCCGTCGTCAAAAGCACACGGGCACGTTTCTTTGCCTCTGGAAAACTAACTTTCTCCTTGCTCCTTATTTTCAATACTTTTTTCTCAAATTTGTACCTTTTTCATGCTTTGAAGAAGCTTCGAGCTTCTTTTCCAGTGGTAACAGATATTTGGGCCTGGACAGTTGTCATCTCCTTGATGACCTGCGTCCACACTTAAAAACAATTTTTTGGGGGTCCATTTTCCTTAAAAACGGAAATTGGCTCCATGCCCAAACCCTGGTTGGAAGCACCCCTAGGGTTGGGCACATATGGCTTTCCTTGAGGTTGGTACCCTGCCAAATTTAAATGATTTGGAAGGACCAACGTATTAAAAGTTAGAAGGAGAGCTGGTGTAGACTGTTCCAAACCGTCAACTTTCTTCTTAAAACGTTTTAGCCCTACATTAAATTCTCTATTTCCCCTAACAGTTTCTCCCAGAAAACCTCATCAGGTCTCAAAAAGGCAATTCCCTTACACCCGATTTAGGGTTTTGTGGGAGAACATGAAATTTAGCCCAGGAATGGCATATTTTCACGCAGATGGTCACTTCCCCTCTGGTGCGAAACCCCAAAAATATTAGGTACCACTCGTGTGGGGTGATGGAGGATCCGTTTTACATCTTTAACAATTTTTTATGTATTTGAAAATATCAAGATCCCGTTGATACACCTTCAAGGTTTTACTACTAGGTCACTATATGAAAAATTTTCATATTTTCCCGGTAAGATTTCCTTTGTGGATTAGGAGGACTTTTCCCCTTTTACCCCGGTTGGGAGCCCGGGAACCATTTCAATTCCCCTTCTTGCCCTTTGGGGGTGGAAAGGTTCCAAAGGGGGCAATACTGATGTTCCAGAGGGAATGGTCGGGGGGGTTTCGCAGGTCCCTCAGGGAGAGCTAGATCCTTGTAAATTTGTATATCATACAAATTGGGAAATTTTTATTTTTCACCCCCCCCCCCACCATGGAGTCCAATGAGGGGGGAAACTATGTTGGGGTAAAATCTCCCACAGCACAGGGGTAAAGAGGGAAAATATGCAGTCCTACCAAGCACTGATGGCGCGCGGGACCCACGGCTACCCCACCAAACAGACCCCCCCTTTCCCCCGCCACTTGACCACCCAATGACCCCGGGGCCCCCATCAAGCCAACCCCTCCAGCCAAAAAAAAGGACCAAAGAGGTGTGCCGCCAGCTGCAGGGGGCAGCGCGCAAACACTGCTCAAACCCCCAGGCTCCCGTCTCCTGGTAAAAAGGGATGCCACGCACGGCCCAAAAACATTTTTTGGGGGAGCCCCCGGTCCCAAATGGAACGAACCCGGGGGGGGGGTGCACCATCCCCTCTCGTAGGGCCTTGGGTTTTCACCAAGAAGCATTTTTTTCTCTCCCCATGGTGACCCCTCCAGCATGGGGAGCCCTCTGGTCCGGCTCACCAAACATTGAGACCCCAAGCCCCCCACCGCGGCAAGGCGGCCCCATTGGGGGGACAAAAACAAGACAGGTGTTTGTGACCGCAAAAAAACAGCCTTGGGTTAAATGTATTTGGGAGGTCACACAGTTTTTAAGCGAAGAAAATGAGTGTAAAAATGTAAAATGAAAATATAAGCAAAAAAACTGTACATTATATCTCAGGTGCTAGGGTTTTTCAGCCTTTGAGGCCACCTAACAGAGGGTACGGGAAAAATATATCTATTTCAATCCTCTGATGTCTTTAAAGAATACTTTTTTTGTATCTAAATTTTTAATGGAGCCCCAATGACTGTATACAAAAAGTAGGGGGAAAGTTTTCTCACCAAGCTGTACACCGGCTGGCAGAGAGTAGATAAACGACTGTGTAATTTTTCCTTTCCTTTAAATTTAAAATAGTATTTTCATAATAAGTTATGCCTAAATTTGAAATGGTTTTTGTTATAACCCCGCATCAAATGTACCCCAGCTTCCACGCCTGTGCAGTTGCATGGGGTTTTTAATAACCCCCGATCTCCTTTATTTCCTAACCAATAAACAACCAAACCCTTAACCCCGTGGGGTTTTACACTACGATCATATATTCTATAGGGAGGTGGCTTGCCCCCTGGACCCCCGTTTAATATATACGCCTGCCAAGGCCCGAGGACCCCCGTGGGTCAAGAAAATAGATCTAATAACCTTAGTCAGGGAAAAACATAGATGTATTTTCTTACATTTTTATATTTCCCTACCCAGGGGCCTGTTCCTTGACCCCCAAGTAAAAAAAATACCTTTTATAGCCAGATATCGGGCTGAGTAGAAAATTTGCTATTTGTTTTTATACCCCCTATATGGCTTTAAAAATTCGGAGTCAACGCAACAACTTCAAATGAAACTTTTCCACCGGCGTTTCCTTGGAAGGGCGCCCCCAAAAATGTAAAATCCCCTGATGGAAAAAACGCTGAGTGGAGAAAGTTATTGTACAAAATATTGTAAACAATTACCAAAAAACGAAAAGAACTATAAAAAAGTAAAAAAATTAATTAAATATATGAATTGAAAAAAACAGACACGGTAATTACAAAAAAATCATTCTCAAAGGCCCAAATAATAATGGACTACTTTATAAATCGAAAAAAATGAGCTTACGTGCACTCTTGTTTTTGGTTTTCGCAGGAAAATGGAGCGTGCAGGGGGTATTTTTTATTTCCCGGTAAATATAAGGCCACTCGATTTACGTAGTTGCTTCCTACCCATTTTTTTTTGCCTTACAAAATGGCAGGTCCCTTTTTTACCGTGTGTCGCTTCGGGAACATTAATTGGGGAGTTTCATATATACCCAAACGTGAAAAATCATTCATTCTCACCTGTAATCTAAGTATGCATTTGTCATCTGCCAAAGTTGGGGGTGTTCTCATTACGCAAAAAAATATAAAATTATTCATATCTCACCGCAATCAAAGATATGCCTTCGTTTTCCCTTCTCGTTTGCCAAAGTAGGGTCACGAAAGTCCCTTTGGAAAATCCATTTATTATAGGGTTTGTAAAAATATCTACATTGCTTACAAACCCGCTAGGGCATAAATTTAGGGGTCATAGAAAACGGATCACCCATCTTACAAGGGTATCACAAAAAAAATAAGCAATGTTAACAATTTCTGCATAAAACTTTTGGTGTTAAAAACATATTACTTGTGATGTTAATTGGTATACATACCACACACACACACAAACACACCAAACACACACCACACAAATACATAATACATACATAAATACAAAAATATACATATTATTTTATAAGTGTAAAAGGCTATGCACCTAGTACTGGGGGTTTCCAGGGGCATGATATTTTTAACGGCGTGAAATCTTTATTACTAAGAGTTGAACACAGTAGGGGAAAAACCCCGGGGGCTAAATGAGTAAAACGGGGTTGCGGGGGACGGGCAGGTCAACCCGCCCCGGGGGGGGAGGGCTAGGGCCCACATTACCACGCTGGACCAGCGGGCGAACTCTCTGAGCCCTAGGTCATCCTCGGTTAAGTATGACCGTTCCCGCTGCCGGGGTGATAGAAGCGCTGGGGGAACTGGGGGGAGCGATTTTTGAGGTCCTTCCCTCTCTACTGCTCAAAAATATTTTATATAATATTTATATATATTAGTGTGGTGGTTTGTGTCGTGCACATGTATATATTAATAATATACACATCACACACCATATATTGATATATTAAATTTAATATTATATAAAATAATATATATTATTATATTATATATTAATTTTGGGGTTTTGGTGTTGTGATGTTAACACATACACCACAGAGGTTGTGTGGTGTGGGGCTTCATCCTCCTCGGGTGAGGATTTAGTGCAAATATCTGGTAAAAACAAATAATGGAGTTATTCCCTCAATTGGTATATCGCCTAGTTATCTTGCATTAGGATTTTAAAATAGCAGGGATAAGTCGCCCTCTCTGAGGGGTGTGGGGTCTTACAATTTTTGACATTGATACCATGGCTTTGCCAACAAGTGTCCTAGGGGCTTTACCCGTTCCCCACACCCTTTTTCTTCAGGTTTCGATGAACTCTGCCTTTGAAAATCACCCCAAGGTTTTTTGTATGATGACAGAGATCTAGCTCAGTGTCATCTCTATGAAACCTTGGAAGGGGTTTGTTTTTGGGTTTAAAAGACCCTTTTTTTTTCAGTCGAGATTTCAAGCCACCTCAATGCCCTTGCTGAGAGTATATCTAGAATCTTTTGGATTTTCCTTGGATGAGGATTTAATCAAATTCATCGGATGCAATAATGGAGTTTTTGCTCTCAAGGGGTATATGTCTATAATCTATGCATTAAGTTTTTTTAAATAGAGGGGACAAAAGTATGCCTCCTGAGGGTGTATCCCGGGTTCGGGTACGTTTGTAATATTTCCAATGCCCCTGAAGAGAACCTGAGCCGATCGATTGATAGATACATTTGAATCCTGTTAACAGTTTTCCCCTAATACCAAAGCTCGCTAGTTGATAAAGGGAAAATTTTCTCTGTTTGCAAAATCGAGGCAGTTGAAAATCAAGAAATAAAGATTGCTCCCCGGGGTTTTAAATTGTTAATACTCTGGAAAACGTGCTGACTCCCCTTTTGGGGAGAAACCTTTACAGTTTTTGCAAGACGGGGGTCAAGGAAAGGGGCCTGTTAAGTCAAATTGGTTTAGGTAAGGAATGATTAAGCTTTTCCAGGGTGGGATGATTCCTTTGAAAAGGGGGTGAGTCTATGGGGTGAAAGTGGGTTTCCCCTGGTCCCTAACAATAACGGAGGATGGAAAAATAATGCCATTTTCCCGGGGGCGGATGCCTTCCCATTCAGAAGGGATTTAAATTCCCACTGGGTTTTATTTGGGCAAAGCGAGGGGTAAATAGCGCACAGGCTACTCCCATATTAAAATTTCCATCTATTTTCGATTGTTGATTTTACTTTTTCCCTTTGGAAAAAAAGTGAGTTAAAACTGAGAACCCCCCCGGGCCCATGTCTCGCATATATTACCTTTTCTTGGGACTGTAAAGGCTGCGGTTTTGTGAGAATTTTCCCCTGTCACCCCTTTAATTTTTTCTCCATATGTTAGCTACAAAAGTTTTTCTTTTGATACAATGCGAATTTTTCCCTAGTGTTTACTATGAATCGAGTTTTTAATTCTCTGAATTCCTTTTTGGCTTTATGAAACTGCAGAAATTTTTTGACATCATAGTATCTTTATAACATTACAATCCTGAACCCGTTTATGTTTTTTGGCCAGAAATTGGTTCTTGATCCACCCGGGGGATTTATAGGCCTGGGACTCTTTTTTTTCGAGAGTTTTCGTGAACAACAACGTGTTATAGCACAGTGACAAAACTTTAATTAGATACGAGAGAAATTTTTAACGGTTGTTTTTCAAGGTGTGATACCAGTCATAGACCCGGTGGGATAAATTTTCCTGATCCTGGTGATTTTGGGGCTCAACCTGTCTAAGCAAGTTGTTCGTATTTTCAAAGTGGTCAAAACAACCCCATACCAGGAAGTACAGACTTTCCATGAAAAAATTTTGCCAAATACGAATCTAACCGACACCCCCTAAATGGTCGCTGTACTGTGTCAATACGCAGTGATTACTATTGATAAAAAGTTAATTTTCCCCCTTACTTTACATGGTTGTCTCCCTGCCTTTCATTAAAGTCGCCCAGCATAAGTGCCTTGGTTTTTAAAATTGGGGAGGAAATTTAGAGTATTAGATATACATTATCAGTGGGGAAAAATACCCAGAGGATGAAATTGAACACAGTGTTACTTTCACATATATAAACAACCCAGTCTGGCTGTACTATATCTCGACAAGACAGTCACTTTTAAATTTTTTTTCCCATGTTCTGTCTCAGCGCTTTTTTTTTTTCTTTTAATTTAATTATTTTTTTTTTTCAGAGCTTTCTTTTCCTTTAAAAAAGTTTAGGCACATTTGCACGCTTGGTCAGCTGGCGTGACGTCATTTCTGCCCATGGTTGCCCGGGGGGATTCCCCCGACAGGCCTGCGGTCATCCCTGCCTGCCACCCCCCTGTGAAAATCAGCATCATCTTGTTTCACCTTTTCCTTCAGTTTCGTTACCTTTTCCGTAGCCCGGGGGCCTCTGAACCCCCCTCGCCAATAGCCGCGGGAAATCTCTGTAGGTTGGGAGTAACAGGGCACGGTGGGCTCGGGTAGGGTTGGAAGGGCCGCGCTGGTCACTCGCGGCCCGGGCGGGCCCACAGTGGATGGAAGGGGAGGGGCCACCAGGGGGGGCCCGTGCCTCCACTGCCGGCTTCAACCGTTTCCCACACCTAAAGCATGAGGGGGAAAAAGGCGGGTACTCGTGTACTCTTGTCCTGCATCATGCGAGGCCCTTTCCCTACAGTATGTTATTCACCACATGCTGCACACGTGTCTTACCTTGTATTTTTTTTTTCAATTTTTCTTGTTCTTTTGGTTTTGCCCAATAGTTTGAAGGGAAATAACTCCAAGTAATCTTAATAATGCCGTAAATTATTTACGGTAAGGGTTCCCCCTCGCACAGGCGAGGTTGTTGCCAAGGTCCGTACCTTTTCATTTTCAAACCATTTGTAGGCCTTCATGGAAGGCAGGCGGAATTAATTCTTCTTTGGTGCCAGGGGCGTCTCCCTGCATGCGGGGGCTTTTTTTTTTCTTTTTTTTTCGATTTCGCAATTGAGAGCCCTTTCCTCCGTCAGGTCGCCACCTGGACGCGGGATCACCTTCAGACATGCCCTTTTGCATGACAATGGATTCAGTGGGTTATCCACGAACTACAGACTGAAGCTCCCTTTTAGCCGCGGGAGGGGGGACATTTACCCACGAATCCTCAGTGCTTACATTGGGGTTTCACCCCGGCTCGCTCCCCTTGACAGGTGAAACTAGCGTTTTGAGACAAGGGGCATTCAGCCAAGGGTTTTATTAACAGAAATTGGCTTTCGGTGAGGAATTTTAAAAATTCCCTTACAAGATGACTGTGATCACATCACATACTGACAAGACTTGAGAGTTTTTAAGCACCGAAAATTTTTGAACTCCTTATAGGTATATGATACCCGAAAAATTTGGTATAATTACGAGGGCACCGGGGGCACGGGTATCACACCTCTCCGTTAGGTCATGGTGTGTGTGTGGTGTGTGTGTGTGTGGTGTGTGTTGTGTGTGTGGGTGTGTGTTGTTGTGTGTGTTTTGTTGTGTTTGTGTGTTGGGTGGTGTTTGTGTGGTATTTGTGTGTGTGGTTTTTGTGGGGTTTGTTGTGTGTGTTGTGTGTGTGTTTGGCGCGCGCGCGTGCGTGCGGCATGGCCCGTGGTGTGTGTGTGTGGGGTGTGTGTGTTTGTGTGTTTGTGTTTTTGGGTTTTTGTTGTGTGTGTGGTGGTTTGTGGTTTGTGTTGTCAAGGTTATTTGTACTAAATTTTAGTAAGGATGGATTAATGGGTTAATTGTTGTAATTTGGTTATTAGAAAAATTCGACTTTTTAAACATAAATAAAGTTATTCTTTTTCTTTAAAGTTAAAAACACAGATAGAAAAGGTTTAAACCCAAGAAAATTTGATTTAATTTTATACATTGAAAAATTGTGTATGAAATTTAAATGGTGTTGTGTTATGAAAGGTTGTTATACAAATCTGGGGAAAACATTGTACTTGGCATAAAGCCTTTAACATTTGACAAATCATTATTTAGTATTTGATTTTCCAAAGGAATTATTACTTCCTGTCGAGTTTACAACCCGGGCCGGCAGGCTGTTTTTTGGGTTTGGGGGTAGGATGACATGTTTTTGTAAAAATCCGGAATTTATCGGTTATTTGGGTCATTTTATAGGTTTTTGGGTGTTGTGTTTTTGCCAAGGTACTTGCATCAATTTTTTTGGTAATCTTTCCATGTGTAAGGTATTTGGTTTTTTAAAAAAAATTTTGAATCCTAACATATGAAAGCCATTAAAAATAAATTAAGAAAGGGAGCAAATAAATAAAATGGGGTGATATTTTATTTAATTTTATTCTTATATAACTTTAGTTATCAAAAGAAAACCCCACACACACACCCACACCACCACACACCACAAAAATATAATATATATATAATTTTATTAAAAATACTATATGAAATATTTATAATATGCAAAACCCTCACAGACTGGGCAATGATCGCTTATTCCCCCCGACACCAAAAATGCGCGGCACCCCCCCAAGTTATCTTTTTACGTTTGACTAGGCTACCCAAACTTGAATCCCCTATACTGGGTAATTTTTAAGCTTTTTTTTTTTTCGGACTGGGGGTACAAAAAAACCAAAAGAAAAGGCATTAAATTTAAAAGTCACTTAACTGGCAAATGGCAAAGTAAAAAGAGAAAAGACGGGCTTTAAAAAGATGCCCAAGATCTTCCTTTGTCACCCCTGCAAAAGGCCCCCCAAAAATTTAGTTTTAAATTGTTTAAGAAAAACCGAAAAAAATTGCAAAAAAATCTCCTTGCTCTGCCAAACCCCCCTTTTCCCAAATTTGAACCAAATACCGCCTTTT
>NW_023660477.1:0-19226 GCF_015228065.2 Penaeus monodon | reverse complement strand
GAGAGAGTGAGAGATAAAGAGAGAGAGAGAGAGAGATAAAGGGGAAAAAAAAAAAAAAGGGAGGGGGAGGGGCCGGAAAAAAAAGGGGGGGAAAAAAAAAAAAAAAAAAAAAAAAAAAAAAAGGGGGGGGGGGAAAAAAAGGAAAAAAAAAGGGGGGGGGGGGGGGAAAAAAAAAAAAAAAAAAAAAAAAGGGAGAAAGGGGGAAAGAAAAAAGAGAGAGAGAAAATGAGAAAGGAAAAAGAAGAGAAGAAAAGAAGAGAAATAAAGAGAGGAGGAGAGAAAAGAAAAAGGAGAGAAAAGAGAAAAGAGAGAGAGAGAAAAGAGAAAAGAGAGAGAGAGAGAGATAAAGAGAGAGAGGAAAATAAAGAGAGAGGAGAGAGTAAAGAGAAGGGGAGAGATAAAAGAGAGGGGAAAAGAGAGAAAATAAAGGGGGGGGAGAGTAAGGGAGAAAAAGAAGAGGGGAAGAGAGGGGGGAGGGTGAGAGGGGGGGGGGGAGAAAAGACAACAGACGAGAGAAAAAGCGACGGAAATGCGACAGAAGCATAAAAAACAGACAGACGCAGGGGGAAAGAGAGAGAGATAAAGAAAATGACAGACAGACAGAAAGATAAAGACAGACAGAAAACGAGGATAAAGACAGATAGACACACACAAATAAAACAGAAAACAACAGAAGTAAAGACGTAGACACAACACAATAAAGACAGACGATAGAGATAAAAGACTAAAAGAATACAGAGAAGAGAGAGAGAGAGATGAAGCAGCAAACAGACAGACAAACAGAGATATAAAGACAGACGAAAGAACCCCAACGCGGGGGAAAAAAATAATCCTCTCCCTCCCGCTGACTCCCCTCCCATTACCCTCCAAATCCTCCCCACCTCCCCCATTGCCCTCCTCCGCCTCCGTCGTCGCCCCGGAGACCCAGGGAATCTAAATTTTTATTTTGCCTTCAGGTCACTTTCCCTGGGGAACCACACGGTGCTCGGTGGTTCGTGCCACGGGATGCCGGCAGCACGGGGTCGCCCGAGATGCGCCTCAAGGGGTGGGTCAAAGGGGGGCCCCCGTCGCCCGTTGCAGGCCCCAGGTTTGTTGAATATATTTATATATTTTTTTTTTTTTTTTTGTGGGTGGGTTGTTTTTTGGGGTTTTGGGTGTGGTGTGTGTGGGGGTGTGGGGGGGTTGTGGGGGGTTTTGGGGTGTGGTATATATACATAATTATATATTTTTTAAAAAAATTATATATAATTATTATATTATATATTATATTGTTATAATATTTATTATTATATAATATTATATATAATATATCATTGTATGTATGTTTGTATGTTACACACAACACCCCCACAAACACACCACACACACACACACACACACACCACACACAAACCACACAAAAACCACACAACCAAAAAAACAAACAAAAACACAAACAAAACACACATAATTTAAAAAGCACATGTATATATTATATATATTATATTAATATATATATATATTATATATAATATATATATATGAAATATTATAATGTTATAAAATATCCAAACATAATGCAATGATGCATAATACTTTAATAAAATTTATTGGCAACCCACACACACACACACACCACACACACCCCACACACACACACCCACACACACCCACACACACACACAACCCCCCACACACACACAATACACACAATACCATACTTTTACACGCACAAAATATGTATACAAATTAAATACAACTCTTTAAAATATTATTATTATATATAATATATAAAATTATAAAACATATATTGTGCATATTATCATTATACTTATATGCACCCCCAAACCCCACACACACCACACACACACACACACACACACAACACACACACCAAACACAACCACACACACACCAACACACACAATACTACATAATTACAAATAATATAAATAACATATCTTTTACACGAACAATACACATATAAAAATATATTACCATACTTTTAACGCACATATAAAATATATATATATAAATAATATATATAATAATATAATATATTTTATAGTATAATATAATGTGTGTTGGGTGTGGGGTGTGTGTGTGTGGTGTATGTAAGTAGAGAAAGGGTTGTTGTATGTAGTGATTAGATGTATGGTTGATGTTGTATGTTTATAATTTTAAAATTTATAAATATAAATTTACCACACATAATATATATAATAAAATTTTTAAATATATATAATATAATTATTATAATACCCCCCACACACAAAAATTAAATATATAATAAAAAAATATATATAATATTTTTAAATATTAATATATAATAATTAAAAAAATTTATACCCCACCACCACAATATTTATATAAATATATATATATTATATATATAAATAAAAATATATTAATATAAAAATTATATTATAAATTTTTTACAACACACCACACACCAAATATTATATATATAATAATTAAAAATTATATAAATAAAATTTTAATTATAAATATATATATAACACCAACACCACACACATATATATATATAAAATTTTAAGAATAATAAAAATAAATTATATATAAAATAATAGTAAAAAATATATATAAAAAAATAAACACACACCACAAAAATATATATATTATAAAATTTTAAAAATATATATATATTTTTAAAATTAATTATATAATAATTTAATTAACACACAACACACACACACATAATTCAACACAATAAAAATAAAATATATATATAAAATATTATATTAAAATTATCATTATATTTTAATTACAACTATATTTATATAATATATTATAATATATATATATATAATAATATATTTTTAAAATATCATACATAATATAAAATATAAATATTTATAATATATTATATATATATTTAATATATACTCCCTAATACATATATATATATATTTAAAATTTTATTTTTTGTAATATTTATTTATATTCTTTCGCCCGTCATTTCATTAAATTAAACATATACAAAACACAAACTAGGCCTAACACAATTTTTAACACGGACGATAAATATTTACCCCCCACCTCCCCCCCCCCCCACTTCCCACAGCCCCACAGGATCCCACAGCTAACCTTTTTCCCCCACTTCCCCAACGCCACAGAGATTTACAGACTAACCTTCTGTTTCTCTCCCCCCTTCCCCCCGCGACACAGCGCCGGGAAGGGACACAGGGGCGGCATAGTGCCAGAGCCATCCGTGCTGAAGGACTTTTCCCCACCCCAACACTCTCGACGCCCGCCCAACACGACCCCGCTTTCGCAAGTACGTGGTTCTAAAAAAAAAAAGGGTGTTTTTAATATTTGTGGTTAGGCGGTCGGGTTCTAAAAGTCAAAGGTACATGGCGTTAGTGTTGTAATATTAGGGTTTTGGGGTTTTTAAGGTTTGTGGTTTTAAAACAGGCAAAGGGTTTTAAACGTCAAGGCATTTTTAGCATTAGGTTGTTACATAGGGCCCTTTTGGGGTTTTTAATAGTTAGGGTGAAAAAAGGAAGGTTTTTAAACGTCAAAGATCATAAACACTAGTGTGTTTTTATAGGGCCCTTTTCTTGATAATGTGCTTCAGATAGTTGGTTTTGTCTATTAGTAGCGTGGTTTTTTAGGGATGCAATTATGTTTTTAATTTGTATAAAAATGTATAATAAAAGAATATTTAAAGCCTTTTTTTTATTTCCCAAAAAAGGAAAAAACAAAGGGGGTCATAAAAGAATCAGTTTTTTCTTAATGTGAATATGACGAAATACAATATATCTTTTTATTTCTTTTCAGGTTCCTCTCGAGCAACACAGGGGGCGGGGCCAGAAACACCGGGGGGCCCCCCACAAAACCCCCGGGGCCCTCCCCGAAAAAACCACGCCCATTTTTAATGACCTCTGGGGGCAGAATAGACCCGAGCCGTAGGGGGGTTTTTGTCCCGAGGGGGAAGAAGGAGGAGAGAGAGAGAGAGGAAGAGGAGGGGAGGGGAAGAAAAAGAGGGAAAAAAAGGGGGGGGGGGATAGAAGGAGAGAGAGAAGGGAGGGGAGAGAGAAGAGAGAGAGTTTATTTATTGATTGAAAGACCCGATTGCAGTAAAAAAAAGGAGTTTAATACCATGATCAGGCGAAGGGGTGTGTGGGTTTAAGGGAAGAGCAAAGCCCCTTTAAAAACCCCATACACTAGGTCTTTTTCGTCATTTTCTGCGTTTTCGTGTGAATTTGAGGTTTCCCCAAGGTTTTGCATGCAAACAACGAAGATGCTGCGGATGTTTCCTTTGACAAATTTTTTGTCTTGTTCTTTTGGATAACGGAGTTTATATACACCTAGAATGTTTTTTTTTTGATAAAATTTGAAATATTAGTGTAAAAAAAGATTTTTTTTTTTTATTTTTTTAATAAATTCGTCATTATATTTTTTTAACATAACGTGATATGTTGAAATGCCGTGTTGATTTCCTGGAAATTCACCGTATGGCGCCGGGTTTGTATGTTCCTTGGTAGTTTTGATCGGGTCAGTCATTTGTACGGAAAGATCATATGGAAAAAAAAAAAAATGACAGAAAAAGGATTGGTGATAGGGAAAAGAAAAAATATCCAAATCTCTTCCCCGAACACCTCGTGAGAAAGAACTGACCGGGGCCCAGGGCTAATGTTGGCCGTATAAACATACACGAAGGTGTAGCGAGGGGGCGTGAGCGGGCAGAAGGCAATACAAGTCGGCAATTTTCGTCACGCTCCCTTTCGGAAGGGCCCCGGGAACAAATCAGTTAAAATTGAGTTTTTTTTTTTGGTCAGCGGCGACGGATACTGAAGTTCGGGGGGGCGTACATCAGAGGAAAGGAGAAGGTCCAAAATAAAAGGAAAAAGGAAACATGGAAATCGAAAGGGGGAGAAGCATGTCGAGTGAGCTACTAGCGAGCCTGGTTTGTTTTTGGTTGCTCTTCCGCCGAGTGCTTTTTCGCATTTGGGTTTTGTCTTGTAGATACGATGTATGTGAATTACATAATAGTTTTATGAAAAAAACCGAGCTTGAAAAAACGGGGGAAATTTAAAATATATGGGAAGGGCATTTGGAGTGAAATCTAAGTAGTTGTAGACTAAAAATAAAAGGGGGAAAACACGTTTGGGTTTTTAAAGGGCATTGGAGTGAGAATCTATAGTAGTTGTAGACCTAAAAAGTAGGGGTAACACTATGGGTGTTAGAGTGCAGAAGGGGTGGTAGAAATGCCCATGTGACATAGGTCTATAGAATAGGGGGACTGATAATGCGTTGGGTATCATCGTGCGGAGGGGATAAGGCTGGTGTGACCTTTAAACAGAATCTAAGAATGGCTTGAGCCTGTGAAAGTTTTATGGATCCCCACCGTGGCAGATAATGTTGATAATGACAAAATATGGTAAAAAAGGGGAAATTTTTTGAATACGAGGGGAAAGGGGTAGGGAGTAGTGGTGTTTTAGCCGTTTTCAGGAAACTTTTTTCGATTTTTTTTGTGTCACAAATTTTATTTTTAACACCTTTTTATAAAAAAAAAATGTTAGTCGCTTGAAATTTTTTGGGCATGAAAAATATATAGAAAATAGTAAAATTTATGTAAATATAATTTTTTGTCAGGAAGATTTTCTGAATTTAATTTTTATTTAGGGGAGCATCAGAAAGGGTCTCTATTGCCAAACCTTTAATTTCCCCATCCTTTTTTTTTATAATTTTAACGAGTCTTTAATCTAATCAGGGGTTTCATAAAAAGGGACACATTAATCCCCTTATCAATAGGAAAAAAACCCCCACATATATTTTTTTCGTGAATCCCACTGGGGTTTGACGGCTTTCCTGACCTCCCTGTAACACAACCAATCTTCTTCTTTGGCAAAAATTTAATTAAAAAAAAAGAACTATAGAGTTGCACCCGGGGAATTTTGGCAACCCAATTTAACAATTAAAAGGTAGAAAACCCCCCCCCCCTTAAACCACCCCCTAAGGAAAACCCCAATCAAATTTCAGACCCCGTGGGGGTTTATCAAAAATTTTTCATGACCACTGGAAAAAACTGTTTTCTATTCCTCACGAACCCCACCCTCTTTTTAATGATCACTTTCAATCCATAAAACCCTGGAGCCAAAAAACCACAGGTTTAAGAAACAGAACCAGAGCAAAATTATCCCCCCTGGAAAATTTTGGGACGACAAGGCAAAACTCCGGGCCCCCATCTCGCTGGAGGGGGTTTTTAAAACAAATAAAAATGGGGGTTTCCTCTTCCGGGCTCCTCTAAAGATGGGGACGGGGACGCATCTTTCACCCTTCCTGACAACTTTTTACGAGCTTTTGATCATTAAATAAACATTTCCCTTTGCCTCTGGCACACCCCCACCTTTAAAAACTGTTTTAGGGGCCCCTTTAAACCCTAAGCCAAAAAAAGCCCCTAACTGACCCCAAAAATTTAACCCCCCCCAAATTATTTTCCTAGAGAATTGGGAAAAATTTTTGAGAAAAGTAAAAAAACCCCCGACTAAGGGGGTACCCGAAAACCCATGACCATCCTTCAAAAAAAATTTGGGCTTCCGTTTCCCCACCGTTCGACAAATGACGCACGGCCCCCAAAAGGAAACTCCCCTGTTTTAACAACAAAGACAGAAGATTTAAAGACGGTTCCCCGAAAACCAAAGACGGGGGGCCCGAGCCTTCGACACGGCCCTGCAGCTGGTTTGAAGTCCCAAACTGTGCCCCCAAAATTAAATTTTTCCCCTCGTGCCACAAGAAGCTGCATGCAGCTTTTTGGGGATGACCGAAAAAATTAAAAAGCTTAAATTTAAAGGCAAAATTTCAGACCCCTTTTTAAAATGCACGCAGGGGGCCCTAAAGGAGCATAATCCCCCCAACACTATACTATTATACAAAAAACGACCCCCCGCCCCCAAAAATTTTCCCCGTTTCCATTGACGTTTCTTTACGCCGACGACGGTCCCACTTAGCCTAGCCCTTGGATTCGCTCGCGGGGTTTTGCCCGGCCCCAAAATCAACAAACGAGCTTTGACCCCCGTCTCGAGGGGGGGAGCAAAAAAGGGCCCTTATCAAAAACTAAGCGAAAAAAAACAAAATTTTTTTTTTTTAAAAACCCTAGACAAAACCCTCCTTCAAACCCAAATAAAATTTTAAACTCTTTCGCCAGACTAAAAAGAAACCTCTTCAAATAACACCTTTTGCACCGTGCTGGGTTTTGAAACCCTTTAAAATTACATGTTCAGATTTCATTACCATACCGGGAAAAAAAGCCAAGGGCAAAAAGACCTTAAAAATCGCTTTTCGATTTAGAGGTGCGGCCCCGCGCACAAAAAAACTGCCCCCCGTTCTAAGCCATTATACACCCTTTCTCACATACCCCCCACTCACATTTAAACACTTGCAGCACACACAAACAGAAAAAAATTTGCAAGTCATCCAAAATAAAGCTCTCCGCTGGATTTTTCCCACTATAGGCTGGGACGATTTTGGGTTACGTCAAAACGTTCACGAAAAGAGTTCTTTGCTCCCTTAAAAATCGTGTGGCGTCGGAGGGTTTGAAAAACAACCGACAAACTTCATTTTTTGGGCTCCCGGGATGGTTTAGACAAGAACAATGTCTTTCTCCAGGGAAGGAGAAGCGGCCGGGGGGGCCGGGGGGAAAACAACGCGGGCGGCGCGATTTTTTGGGCCCGGGCCTCCCCGAGAGCGGGGTGTCGGGGCACCAAAATTTTAATGCCTAAATTTTTAAGCTTTTTTTTTTCTACTTTTTGGTTTGCGGGGTTTTTTAAAATTTTTCTTTCTTTTTATTTTGTTTCTTGTTTTTAACTTTGTTTTTTTTGGGGGTTTTTTAAAAGTTTTTAGGGGGTTTTTTTTACATAAAAACCCCTTTTTTTAATTCCCCTTTTTTTAAAAAAAAACAAACTCCCCTAACGAGAGCCTTTTTCCCGTTTTAACTCCCTTCCTCCCCACTTCCTCACAAGAACCCCTAAAACCAGACGGGATTTTCTCAAACAGAAAAAGGGGCCCACCCGAACCCGATAAACTCAGACTTTATCTTTTCTCTGAGGGAATTTAAAAGAGACGCACACAAAGCCAGTTGCAACTCACCCCGGGCGATAAGGGGAAACTGGGCCCCCCCAAAATATCCCCCGGGCCGGGGAAACTGGTGGGGTGAGCTTGCATTCCGGGAAAATCACAACAGGGCCCTGGGAAATTTCCACTCCCCCCCCAGAGCGGGGAAGGGGGCCCCCCCATATTTTCCCATCCCAAAAACCCAAAAAGGACCCGGGGGAAGTACCGCCCCAATCTCTTTTCCTCAGGGGTCGGGCCCAAGACTCCCGAGAGGATGGAATAAACCCGGCCCCAAATGGAAAAGGGGAAAGCCCCACACAAAACACCCCCACGGGTTCCCCAGGGGCATGAGAAAAGCGCACAGCTTTAAGCCACGCTTTTGGCACAATAAAAAAGGGGGCCGCACCCTGTGGCAGTATTCCGGCCCGGGGGAAGGTTTTCCCGGAATTTGGCAAGGGTGTGGGGTTTGTTTTTTTATCTTCTTTAACTGTACTGGTAAGATTTGGGTTTACGGATTTTGGTCATTTTTCTGTTATGAGTTATTTTTTTGGGGAACTGAAAGGGTTTTGTATGTTAGCCACGTTGGGGTAGGGGTTTGTGGTTACCTCTTTGATCATTAACCTGTTTTACTCCGAAAAAGGTTTGGGGTGGATTACGGGGTTGTTTCATTGTCTATTTTAAAACCTGTTTGGGGAGGAGATCCTCGTCGGAACACTGGTTTGAGTAATGTTTTTTCGGATACGGATTTTGGATTATTTAAATAACTTAAAGGGTCTTTCTTTCTGTTATAAATGCACTTTTAAAAACCGTAAGGTTGTGCGCGTTAGCCACGCTGCTAGGTCTAGGGGTTTTGGTTTCGTGATCTTTAAAACCTGTTTTCCTCTCGAAAAGGGTTTGTGTGGTCGAAAGTAATCTTTAAAATTATTTTAAACCTTTTCACCTGCAGGGGGGGGATACTCGTTTTGTAGCTCATCATTTGTTTCATTATATCTTTATGAGCATCTGTACGGACATAAAACCCATATGTGAAAGTAGGTTAATGTTTTCCGGGGGTATTGATCATGTTGTTGTGGAGGTGGTTGCGGGTTTTGGGGTTTTTGTGGTTTCGCAAGGTAAATGATTACGTCACGGCACTGCCCCAAACTTTCACATTATGTGGGTGTGTGAATTTTGCAGCTTTCTGCCACTACTTAAAGCTGCTTTCACTCTCGATAAGGTTTTTGTGGTTAGCAGTAATCTTTTAATCTATGTCACCTGTCCCCTTTGCTGGGGGGAAAATGTCTGTGGGGTCATCATTTTTTTTATTTTTTCTCTTATGATGCATCAGTACGAAAAAAAATGATATGTGAAAGTGGGTTTAAATGTTTTCCCGGGGTTTATTGATCATGTTTTTTGGGGAAACTTTGGTTTGGGGGTTTGGGTTTTTTCTTTTTGGGTTTTCGCCCAAGGTCATGTTACTCACGGTCACTGACCTATTCACTTTCTTTGTACGTTTGTGAATGTGCGCCGTTCTTTTCCATATTACAACTACTCTAGCCAAAAAGGCAAAAAAAACCCAGGGGGCATTGAAACCATAAACCCCTCCGGGGACCCAAACCCTTTATTACACGGGACGGACCCCCGGGTCGACCCCTTAAACCCCCCACTGCAGGCGGGTTTTGCAGAAAAGGGGGGGCCACAATATCCATGAGGGTAACAGACAATGCCTCCCGTAAAGGCAGGGGGTGTTGCTTTTCATGGGAGCCTGAGACACGCGCCCATGGGGAAAAGGGGGACACGTGGTCATACACACAGACCCCAAAAGGGAGCCTTTTCGACTGTTTTCCCAGCAGCGCCCCCAAACCCCCCCACTGAAAACATCTACCTCCTGACAACCTTTCGGCACCAATAAAAAAAGGTTTGTTTTGCTCGGGGGAGAAAAAATTATCATAAACGGGGTTCCCACCAAAATGGGGATCAGAGGCAAGAGCTTGCGGGAAAGATTACCCGGAAATGGGGGGGGGTATCCCCCCCAATTTCCCAGTTTAAAACATCAGACCCGGGAAATTTTACTTAGGAGGAAGTTACGGTGGGGGAAAAAACTCCTTCCCCTGCAGCTTCACAGGGGGAAACGAGACATTCCCCCTGGGCCCCGCTGTACTCAGGGCCACGGGGCTATAAACCCACTGGCACTCTCAAAAATAAACAAAAGGGTTTACCGAAGTCATTCTGAAACAGAATGCGCCTGGGGGTACCACTTTTGCATGGCAGATTAAACAAAAATAAAAAATAAAAGAGAGGTGGGGCAAGGCATTGCGGCAAACCCGAAAGCCAAAATGATAAAATATTTGGGGGAATTCGTGCACAGAAATTCCTAAGACAAACCCCACGAAACCCCAGCCGTCGGTTTGGTAAAGAAAATTATCCCCGAGAGGGCTTAAAACCACGGTACAGGAGCCCCCTGCGGGCAATCCCCCCCGCCACGGTAAGCACCGAGTTTTCAGCCCAAAAATTTGAGGACACCCCAAAAAAAAGCTGACACAGGCCGGGCCATAAGGGGAAAGGGCCCCGGGGGGAACCCCAGAAATTCGCAAATTAAAGAAAGGGCAAGCAGCAACCAATTCCTCTTTCCGGGTGCACACAAACCCCCCCCCTCCCCTCATCCTCATTACCCTTACATAGCACCAGCGTCCCTCACCAAACCCTTACCCCCCAATCCAGGGTTTTCGGATTCCGCACGGAAAATCTGCCGCCTAACCCGGCCCTGACCGTGGCCCCTTTGGGCGAAAAGGAGTCCCCAACACGCGATTTGGGGGAGGGATTTTCTTTGGCCATTTTTGGGGGATAACCCAAACTTTGGTTTGAGATCGCCAGAGCACATCTCCCTAGAAGTCCTCCCGCTGACAGGGGAAAATCTCGTTTCGACGGGGGCCCAAGGGGGGGTAGCCCCCGATTAGCGATCTCACTCGTATTTCAACCTGCACCCTAAGGGTTTACCCCGGGGGACACCCCCTTCCCAAGGGGGAAAACCCCGTGCACGGTGGCGCCCCGATGGCCCCGGACGGCCCCCTTTTCCCGCCCCAAAACCTCCCTGTTAGCCGAGTGGATCCGCAGCCCGGGCGCGGTGGCCTCCCCGACCCGTTTTTTAAGCCATGCGAAGCGATCACCTTTTATGCCGGGGAAAGCAAAAACCCCCAGGCGCGGGCCCCCCTTTGCTGCCCTTTTATCCCCCTTTTCCCTGGGCCCCATCAGCTACCCCCCCAAACTTTTACCCCGCCATTTTGGGGTTTAAAGGGCCCCGACTTTTTCTTCTCCTAAATCTTTCTTTTCGACCCCCCCCCCTTTTCCTTCCCCTCCCCCATTTCTTTCCCCCCGGCAAGGGTCTTTTCTCTTAATTTTAAACCTTACCTTACAACCTTCGAGTCTTTTTTCCCCGAGGGGTTTTGGTACAAAAGGACGAGGGCTTCTTTGGTCAGGGACAGAGGAAAAAGGAGGGGGGAAAAAAGGGGGAAGGAAAAGGGGAAAGGGTGGGGGAAGGGAATGGGGGGAGAGGGGAAAAGGGATTTTGAGGGGGGAGGGAGGGAGGGAGAGAGAAAGGGGAGGGAGGGAGGGAGAGAGAGGGGGAAGGGGGGGAAAGGGAAGGAGAGAGAGAAAGGGGGAAGGGAGGGAGGAGAGAGAGAGGGAAGGGGGGAGGGGAGAGGGGTGAGCCCAAAAAAAATATTCCAGGGTTTAAGGACAGGGCCTACACTATTAATAGTATTTTTTTGGGTTCACGTTTCTGGGTCAGGCCCCTGACCGGGGCAAAAGCTGTTACTCGTGTAAGGGTTGGGCCTGAAAAGAAATGGGGTGCAAAAACCGCGTAAAAAGAAAGGGTTTGGGGTTTGGCTGCCATGTGGTTTTACATCTGGGTGAGACTTTCCTGGGGTACCTTCATTTTTTAAAGGATAACACAGGGGTTTCCAGAGAGGAGAGGAGAGAGGAGGGAAAAGAGAGAGCGAGAGAGAGAGAGAGGGGAGAGAGAGGGGGAGGGGGAGAGAGAGGAAAAGAGAGAAGAGAGAAAAGAAAGATCCAGAGTTTGGAAATAAGCAAGGTTTTGACCCGTTCTTCCCTCCCGCAGGGCCCAAACGAAAACCCCGCCTCCCCGAACTCGGAGGGCACCACCAGCGTTGGGCCCCTGGACCCCCCGACGCCCCCGTGGTGCGGGGGTCCCTCCGGGGGTGGTAGGGGCCCCCCCTCCCACGACCCACAAAAAAGCAGCAGCGCCCCGGGCCCCCAAAAGCCCCTCCTCCTGTTGTTAGGGGGCCCCCCTGGCCCTCCTCGCCTGCTGCTGGAGGACCTCCTCGCATCCGGGGGTGAGGGAGTGGAATCAGCTGTTTAGATTGTGTATTTTTCCCTAATTTTATTTTTTTATTATTAGCACTCTTTTTTATGGGGGGGGCGGGGGGTTTTGATCTGTTGGTTGGTTAGTATATATTATTTACTAGTTTTTTTTGTGTAATTTCCCCCCCGAGTTTTGGTACTTTGATGGATTTTTTTTTAAAGGCAAAGGGCATCATGTATCATTTGCATCGAAAGGGGTTCAGCTGCTGTAAACATATGTATATCAGTCCTTTTATTTCAAAATTTTATAATTTACTCCGACACTATATGGCCAGATTTTATAGGCCTTTTTAAAATCAGATAGTGTGGAAGGGGTCTTAGTAAATAATGGGGGGGAAAATTTGTAAAATTTTCTTTCAGGTTTTAAATTGTATAAGGTGAGTTCCAAAGGGTGGTTTTAAAACCCCCAAAAAAAGGTAGGGAATGAAAGTAATTTTTACTTTTAGTCCAAGGGAAAATAAATTTTCGATATATAGCATTTGTACAAAAACTATAAAAAATTAAAACTGGATAAGAAAACATGAATAGAAATAGACAGTATTTTCCCCCGGGCCCAGGCCTACGGGCGTACCCGCCCCCCTTTCGCCGGTGCCCCAGGCTCCCGTGGCCCCCCCTCTCCAGAAAACCATCCGGGGGAACCCGTCCATCGCGAGCACCGTCACCCGCCCAAGCCGGGTTCTCGAACTTTCCCCGAAGTAGGCGTTTTTAGACCTTCCCTGCCGGTAAACCCCCGTCCTCTTTCGGTGAACATGAGCTCCCACAGGTGGTGGGGCCCCGAGGCCGTGCATGGAGGGCGGCCAGCAAGGGAACCGCCGGGGCGAGGCACCCGCCGTGCGTCGTGAAGCCCGCAGCACGTCGCCCCCGCGTGTCGCCCCCCACAAAAATCCCCCGGGGCCGCTGCCTTCCCGACGTTCAGCGGGTAGGGCCCGGGGGGAAAGTCCTTGCCCCGGGCATCCACCCTGGGACACCGTGCCCTCCATCATGAAATCGCCTTTCAGTATGTGTTTTCCATGGGCACCGGGAAATTGCCGCAGGACAGCCGTTTCCCCGGGTTTAAACAGCGGGCGGCGGATGTTCCTTTTGGCCCTCCGCGGTCCCTGGGGCGGCCCCCCACCACGCTGGGGTGGAAACCCTGAGCATGGACATGGCCCCGAGCGACATGGGCAGGGAGCCGTCCCCGTTTGGGCGCGCAAAATTTCCCCCTTGAGGGCCCCGCAGCACGGGCTCCGTCTTTCCCTTTGCCCCGGGGTCGGGGTCGATGCGACTGGGAGGGGGGCAGAAGAAGGGGCCCGGCACGGCGGAGGGTCTTGGAACCCCCAGGGGGCGGGGAAAAGCTTTCCCGCGAAAGTTTTGGCCATGCCCAAGGGCAAGTCCCCCCCCGGGCCCCTTTGTTGGCGGCCGGCCCCCGGTGCAAGGGGGTCCCCGGGGGGCTGTGTCCCGCTGGGCCCCCCACGTGGAGCCGTTGTGGAGGCGGGGGTCCGGGCCCAAATCAGGAAGTTGGCTCTTTAGGGCGGTTTATGGGAAGGGCGGTTGGGGACGAGGGCTTTTTCCCCTTCCCGCCGCCGCCGGGGAGCATCGCCCCCTGGCGGAGAAAAATGTGCCCGTCGCCCCAATGCTCGCGGGGCGCCCCTGGGTTGGGAAAAAACACCTCGTGGTTTTTCGTCTTTAAAGGGAAATTTATAACTGAATTAGTCAATGCCCAAACCCCTTTTTTGTTTTGAAAAAAAGAAATCGTCACGCCTAACTTAAAAAAAATGTAAAAAAAAAAAAATATACACTGTTCACTTCACACCAAATTTAAATCGAAAACCCTTGCCCCTTAGCAAGCCACGAAACAAAACCCTTTGTGTAATATTCACCATTTGGATATTTGGGAAAAAGGAACCCAAAGGGGGGACCTGATCTCAAGGGGAAAACGAGAAGTGACGGCGACGTATTAATAAATTTCAATAAGTCGCACAGTCGGCGATAGGGCTAACCGAAGGTTTCTTTCGGAACAGGGAAGCCGGGGGAGTGGGATTGCCATGGGCGCCCTATTTTTTTTTTATTTTTAAACCCGGGTAAGAAAATATGGTGGATCGTTCTGAATACCATCGATTAGGCCCCCTTTTTTTTAGTTGGGAATTTTCTTTAAAAGGGTTGGAAATAATAAGAAAATTGGTAAGAATGAAGATTCCCCGAGCCCTTTTAAAAAGGGAGAAAGTTGCCGCCTGTCCTTCCCAAAAATATCGCGTTTAAAATGTCTTTGAAAATAAGACCGGGAAAGCTAGATAGCATTTGTTTTTTGATAAGCAAAAACAAGACCGAGGGCGGGGGGTTTTATGTCACAAATGATTCGTAAAGTTTGTCCAACCCAAAAATTTCCCAAATTTTTTTCAGCAATCGTGTGTAAAAATTTTATAATTATTTCCCTGTATGTATTATGTAGAATGGATTTATGGTAGGGACGTAAAATATATATTAATTTTAATATAATTTTATATATAATATATTTTTAAATATAAATTATATTTTTATATATGTTATAATAAAAATTATAATAATAATATATATAAGATAAATATATATTTATTAGATAAAAAAAATAAGAAAATATATAATATATATAAAAATAATTTTATAATCATAATTTTATATATTATATATATATAAATGAGAATTATGTAAATATATGTCCATGATAGCACACATTTTATGTTTATAATGTATTAATGTATGTATAACACAACCCACACACACACACCCTATATATATAAATTTTAAAATATATATATAAAATATAATTTTTAATATATATTATAATACATACCCTATACAACATAATACTAATACAACATAAAAAAATATAGGAAAAGAATAGAAAAAAACACTCTTCCGTTTTTTGAAAAAATGGAAAAAAAAAAACCCACAATACAAAAAATGGGGTTTATTTAAAAAGAGACTACAGTTTTGGGAAAACCACCAGGGGGGGGATTTCGAAAACTGGTACATATATATATAAATATATATATTATATATATGATTATATTTCATTTTACATATTTTATATATAAATATAGTAAAAAACATACAAAATTTTATATATAAATAAAATATGTATAAAATTTCCCTAAAATATGTAATATACAATATGTAATGTATACATACATATGTATATATAAAATGTATTAATTCAACATAAAGATATATACAAAAATGTATATAATACAAACATAGGGAATTTTACCCCTTAATGAAAAATACCTTATGTAATATACATATATGTATATATACATACAATGGAATAACATTATGTATTTTATACATACATTGGGAAAATATACATTTTAAAGTTAAACATAACATAGTATATACACATATACATTGTATATATACAAAAAAAACATGTGTTAATTTTACATAAGGGATTGTACATACATATATGGAAAATTTTACAACATATATGTTATGTAAAATACATATATGAATATTTTTACAACATATAGTTATGTACATACAACATGATATGTATTTTTACATATTTTTTTAAAAGATTTCCGATGAGCGGTAGAGGCAAAAAGTCGCGTTGGGACTATGAGGAAAATTTTGGGGAGCGGGAAAAGGGGAAAAGACCTCTTGCTTTGTTTTTAGAATATATGTAATGAGGGATGGTTTCAAAAGACGGACAGAGGTTTTTAGTCCGGGAAGGGGTTCTGTCGGCCCCCCTCTGTTGTCGCTCGCAGGTGACCCCCTTTAACAGATTTAATAGGAAAACTCACAAGGGGTTTCGATTTTACCCCCGGGGAAAATGGAGGGAGGGTTTGAGGGGAAACGGGACGGGTCCCCGAGGCGGAAGGCCCCGCCCGGGGGTGCGTCCATTTTCAGGGCTAGCAAGGGGGGTGGGGATGTAGAGGCTAGTGTTTTTGTATTAAATATTTTAATTTTGTGTGAGGTGGGGAAAAAGGCCATATGGAATAGGTATTACACGCTCGGTCACGCACCGCGGCGGTCCCCGCCGCAGGGGGGTGTCAGAGGGAAAGGGGGGGGGAGGGAAAAAAGGGAAAGGGGGAAAAACCCCGGGGAAGGGGGGTGGGTGAGGGAAAATTGGGGGGTCACTGGGGATCTGGGGTTTGTTTGTTTCATGTTCGTGTTTCCTGTTTTTTGTGAAAGTAGCATCAGTCAAGATTTAGGAAAAAGGGTTTAAGGAAATTAGTTTTTTGGGGGTTTGGGAAAAGATAGTAAAAAAAAAATAAAAGGGAATTCACTAATTTAAAGGGAAAATAGTGAGGGCCCCCAGGGAAAAGTGAAATGCGGAAAAGAGGGCGGTGCCCCGTTTTCCGTTCAATGGGGAAAATGAAGGCCAAAAATGTAAAATACGGGATTTTTAAAACGGACAAATGGAAATATTCAAGGAAAAATAGATCACCTAGATATCCTTTAAATGAAAAAAAAAAAAATGCGCCTTAAAACAAAACCCCTGACTAAAACCCTTTTAGTTTGGGTTTCGGGGCTGATTACGGGGGTTTCCCGTAGTCGCCCGCGCGGGGAGGAATGGTGGATCGTCCCCGCACGAGGAGGTGGTGGATCATCAGCCGGGGGGGGTTGGTCCGTCAGGGGAGGGATGGGGTCCTACGTCAGTGCCACTTCACTGGTTTCCCCAGACTTCGGCTCACGGTTGGGGCACGGCTGGGCCAGTAATTCCCTCGTTGGGGCGAAATTTGCGCCAATTAACGTTGTTTAACCGGTGGTACGCATGAATATATGTTGCGTACTTGGTGAGTGCTGGAGAAAGGACGTCAGCACAATCGGAAGCGGTGTACTTGTTTTCAGATGTAAACACGCGTGGGCGCTTCCCTTTGCTTGTTTCTTGGGATTTTTCTTGTGTGGGGGTATTTTGATTGCGTCATTTTGCCTGTTGCTTCGGAACCCGGGAGTCTGCGGGGCCCGGAGGCAGAGGTTTGTTTGTGGGCCGAATCCCGTCGCTGCCGCCACTGTAACGATGGCCGATGAGCGGTTAGAGTGCAGGAAAGTCGCGTTCGGCACATGAGGAAATCTTGGGCAGCGGCAAAGGTGAAACAGACCTCTTGTTGTTAGAATATAAATTTTAAAGAGAGGATGGTACAACTGACGGACAGAGGTTCAGTCCGGTCAGCGTGTGTAGGCTGTCTGTCTGTCGCTCGCACGCCCTTTATACAGATTGAACTAGGAAACTCACAGGGGTGCCATTTTCTAGGAAAATCGGGAATTATCGTTACAAGGGACGGCGGGCAGAGGGAAGGTGGATTTTTTATTTATGTTAGGTGTGGGTATTAGGGCTAGTGTATTGTATATTTTTTTATATATTTGTGTAGGTGAAATAGGCCATATCTGACTAGGTATTAACATATATGTATATGTAAAACATATATTTATATTTTACTACATATATGTTTTGTAAAATATGTATAAAATGTGTATTACATATAAATTTTGTATATACATGTATTAAATTATGATATACAGTATAATATGTATATACTAATGGTAGTATATCATATACAGTATTTTTATGTATAAGTATAAAGTATATTATAACATATTGCAATGTATATGTATATATGTATAAACACATATATGCATATGTATATTAGAATATATATGTATATATATATATATATATATATATATATATATGTACATATATCTATACACACACGCGCGCGCATATATATATATATATTATATATATAATATATAATATATTAATATATTATATAAGATATAAATATATATATATATATATATATATATAAATATGCGCATACAGATACACACACCTGTGTGTGTAGACCTCGCTATCGGGGCCGAATCGTGCGAAATCTGGGGGTGAGGGGAGCCCGCGATATCTAGAGCGTTTTTTCCAGAGCAGTTCATCGGGTACTCCAGGGTGCAATAAAAACTATGCCTGTTATGAATAGCAAAACACTCTACCGTCTGATACAATGGAATAAAAACCCCACAATACAAAAACTAGATTATTGAAAGTGAGACTACAGTCTAGTTTTTGTATTGTGTTTTTTTCTTCCACTATTGTCTGTAATTTCCTTAGAAAAATTACGTGCCCCTTTCCGCGCAATGTTGCAAATCCCTCTAGTCTTTGACAACATTTTTGTTTGCGGGAAAATGCACATTAGATGTCTTGCCAAAATACACAGTACATATATACAAAGCGATAAGATGAAATTCTGCCACTATACATACGGTATAAAAATACGATTTTATTCCGTTGATATTGTGTTAGGATTTCACTTTACTCAATAAAAAAAAGAAGAAAATGTCCGTTGCATACCTATTTTTTCTGGCGCTGTTTGAAACTCGTGGTGCCACCTTGCACTTGTGATGTCACTTGCCGCTGTAAGTGAACTGTCACATGTCAGGTCTGGCCATGTGTTTTATAGTACCTACCATCACCCAAGAGTGCATGAAATTTAACGACCCTTTGTGACTTATGACCCGGTGACCTGTACTACTGGCGAAGGAACGGGTTGGGTCTTTGAGGGGCTGGGGGTGGGGGATAAGGGTGGTGCTGCAGGATGCCTTCCCTTCTGGTTTGGGCTTTTAGAAATTCAGAGTGGTTTAGAATGAAGACTTCATGGCATATCTAAGAGTGAACTTATTTTGCGTTTTTCTATTACCCTTTTTAAATTTTATATATATATTTATATATATATATATTATAAAATAATATATTATATAAAATATAAAATTTTGACCCATAGTATTAGGTATGAGGCTTTTTCTTTCTAAACGGTGCACACACCCCACCAAAACACACCACACCACACACCCACCCC
>NW_023660476.1:17500-19226 GCF_015228065.2 Penaeus monodon | reverse complement strand
ATACGTTTGGGTTTTGGATTTACGTTAAGGCCATCATTGAAGGGAAGAATTGAGAGTCGTCGCGACGAATAGAGACGTTTTTTGCAATTATGACAGATCATAATGAATATAAAATAAGATGGGCCTAGGATGGATCCTTGTGGAACACCGAACGAATTTGGTGCTTTGATGATACTTTTCATGGATTTTGACTGATTGTGTTCTCGCAGACAGGTAACTTTTGAACCAAAAATTATCAATTCGTGATTGTTAGTTTCTTACAAGTAATTCATGGCTGACACTGTCAAAAGCCTTCGATAAATCACATAGAGTGAGCAAATTTATCTGGTTGTGTCTATGTTTTATAAATTCATTTGTGACTCTAATATGCTGTTTCGGTTGATGGTTTACTCCTAAAACGTGTTGCGTATTAGATATAAGGTTATTCTCCTCCAAAAAAGATGTTAATTGGTTTGCAAATATTTTCTCGAGAACTTAGATATCGATAATATTAATTTCGTTCTGTCACCTGATTTGAAATAGGTGTTATCGTATATGTTTCCAGAGTGAAGGATAAACACCGGTGACTATGGATGTATAATAAGACTGTCAAATAGTATGCAATTGCTGGTAAACTATCGTTATGAAATGATGTGCAATTCATCCGCTCCCACGGAGTTGTCTTTCTTAAGTGTTTTATTGTCAGAATAATTAATTCTACTCTACTGGCTGCGGTCTGAAAAGTTTGTGTAGGCCTCGTTTCGTTTATGTTGTGTTGATATGGTATCGGGCCGCAGATGTTCCCGGTAGACGAGGCGACTGACACCACAATAGATAAATCAACAAAAATGAACGTTCAGCCAATAGCTTAGAATATAAGCGTTTTCTGTGCGCACCAAAAAAGTTTAATCCGTATCAAAGTTAATCCAGATCTCTAGTGCGCATGCACAATGGCAGCTTCAGAACAACTTTTATGCACCTCTGAACAAACATATCTTTTAAGCCAACCTTAATCCTGCACATGCGCAGAACGAGCTAGTTAATGCCACCAATCATGTATTCATACGAAATAACGTCATCAACTCCACAGAAAATATGGAGTTGAGTTGCCATAACTTTTATCATTGTAATAACTAACAAATTCTGACATTTCATATTAAAGATGTATGTGAATATTCATCAATATGTATTCTAACAAGCTGTTGGATATCAAACTGCAGATATAATCTCAACAGTGAAAAAACGACAGTGAAACAAAAAACGAAAAGAAATCCCACAGAAAAGACAACATTATTTTAGGTTGAGAAAACATACCAAGTTATGCAAATTTAACGGAGTAAAAAGAAAGTTTTTAATAACTCCATATACATTAGGTTTCAAATTCAAATTACAAAGTCACGATTCTTTAAACTATTGTGAACAGCAAAAACCGCTGACAAAGAAAAACCTGAATGAATTACGAACATTTTTTTTGTCATCTTAGTTAAATGCCTATAAAATGAAGGCTAGTGAAGCAATTTATATATCTATTTGTACTTACACAGATATAATATCTGTATGACATAATGGTACCGTGTATCAAAGTTCCACTGTTACCGCAAATTATACGAATGCGATGCAAGAGCATGCTTTCGGCATTGATTGGAGTTAGTACATCATGATGTAAGAATTTATATAAAATTGCAAAATAAGGAACAGATTTGAAAAATTGCAAACGGAAGTGCAGACGTTGTAATGGTTGATAAAT
>NW_023660476.1:0-2500 GCF_015228065.2 Penaeus monodon | reverse complement strand
TTTAGGAGAAACCATCACCGAAACGATTTTTGAATCCAAAAAAATTTATAAAAACATGACAAAACCAGAAAAATTGCTCACTCTTTTGGTTTTATCAAAGGGTTTTTACAGGTCACCCATAAAATTATTTTAAAAAAAACAAACAAATCCAAAATTTGAAAATTTTTTTGGTTCAAAAGTTACCTGTCTGCGAGAACAAAATCATAAAAATCCATGAAAAAGTATCATCAAAGCAACCAAATTCTTCGGTGTTCAAAGGGATCCTCCTGGGCCATCTTATTTTTTAAATTCTTTAAATGTTTCTTAAAAAATTTGCAAAAAACTGTTTCTTATTCAGTACCCCGAGCCCTTTAATTCCTTCACGTTTCGATATAAAGGCCTAAAACTAATCCAAAAAAAAAACAAATGATTTTATGGGGCCCGTCAAAACATGAAAAATCCCACAAAAACCAGTTATAGAATTTCCAAAGGTTGCTACATAAAACCCCAAAAAAACAGTAAAAATTAGGGTACCGTAGATAGAACGATTTTTTGAGAACACATTAAACCACTACAAAAAAGTAAGGGGCTTGAATTTTAAATCACATAAAAAAATAAATTACCCACAATATTGCTGTTATAAAACACTAGCATTTAGTATCTTAATTAGTCAAAAACATCGGGGCTCCACAAACAAAAAAAAATCAAAGACGCAAAAAATACAGAACTTCGCGGGAAAAGTGCACTAGGGGAAAAATTAAAAAGTATGACCACTCACACCCCTAAAATAAACTAAAAAGGCAAAATGCACCAAAAAAACCTTATGAACATGTATTCTAACCATAAAAACATACAAGGAAATTTCCCAAAAGGTATTCCCCTACAAAAAAAGGTAATAACGGTTTTTCCCTAAAGGCATAAACTCCCTAATATAGAAGACGAACAAGAAACCGGGGGGAAAAAAATAGCAAAACCCGGGATGGGGATCCGGAAGCAACTACCAGAAAAAATTTTGAAAATCTCCAAACCCAAAAAACATTTAAAAAAAGTGAAAGAAATCCAAATATCAAGAATCAGGTTCAAAAATCAAGTCAACCGATATTTCAGTCTTTGTGATTAATTTTTTGTTAAATTTAAAAATTATAATTTTAATAAAACTTTTAAAAATTTTAAAAAATCATATAGTAAAAAAAAACCCTTTTAATTTTTAAAGGAATAAAATTTTTAAAAATTGAATTGTTTTAATTTGTTGAGGGGGCTTATCAGTGAAACCCGGGTAAAAATACTGCCCCTCCCCCCCAAAATAACTAAGCCAGTAGGTGGGGGGAAAATTGGTGTCTCCCAACAAACCCCGATGCCAAAAAAGAGGGAAGGCCCCCTTTCCCGGAGGGGAATGAGCCCTGGGTTTCGCAGCAACAAGATCCTCCCGGGGCAGGGGTGCTAAAAAAATTTGGTTAAAAACAGGCCGCCCCACATGTAAAGTAAAGGCAAAGAGCGAATCGATTTCTAGCAACTTTGGGGAAATTCCCTTTTATTAAAAAAGGGTTTTAGGGTGAAATTAAAAACAAACAAAAAAACAGAGATACTAAAGATGGGCCGTGCTCTACTGGAGAGGTAAACCCCCGGGTAGCAAGCAAATTTGGGGGGGGGTTCTTTGTTCACAAACTTTAGAAAGAATAACGTGGAATTTATAGTATAAGTGAGGGGTGGTTTACAAAAACTAAAAATAGGTACAACTTTAAAGGGTTGTTCAAAACTTCTAAATCAGCCCAGGTAAAAAAAAGCTTCTTGTGATTTATCTACCAGCAGAGATAAAAATCATTTCCCCAAAAATGACTTTAATGCCATAATATGTAAAAAAACAGTAGAAACCGAGGGGGAAGCGGAATAAGCCTGGGAAAGAGCTGGACAAGTTAGGGGGAGGGAAGAGGTAGAGGAGGGAGAAAAGAAGGAGATGGAGAAGGGGGGGAGGAGGAGGAGGGGTATAGGGCTGGGGAAAAGAAGGAGTAGAGGAGATATGAAAAGAAAGGGGGACAGCAGGGGAAGCAACACACAGCACAAACGTCCCCGATATAGATCAGATAAACCGCAAAAAGAAAGCAGAGAAGAGCAGATACGAGTCAGCTATCAGGAAAAAAGGGGAAAAAAAGATAAAATAAATAATAAAATAAAAAAGGAAAAGGAAAAAGAAAAAGAAAAAAAGGCAAGTAGAACTTGTTGGTTTTTCCTTTTAGATAAATCCGGAAGAAAAACGGTTTAATCTCATTTACACGGCTCTTTGGGACGGGCGGGGGGGGGGGAGAGGAGAGGGAAGGTGGGGGGAGGGGGAAAGGGAGGGTTTTTAACCCTAAAATGTTTTGGGAAACCCCAGGGGGGGGGGAGGGAGGGAGGGAGGGAGAGAGGGAGGGAGGAAGAGGGTCGAGGTGGCAGGAGCTAATCAATGTAAATTACCTAAGATGGGCGTGTTTTGTGGGCGATGGGCGGGCAATGGTGGGGGGGTGAAGCGGGGGGAACGAGGGAG
>NW_023660475.1:17500-19226 GCF_015228065.2 Penaeus monodon | reverse complement strand
AGCCTCATACTGGTATTTATGGAAAGTGCTGTAAAGTGTGTGCGGGGGTATGCGAACTTCTTCCACGTTAATCAGGGGTTGAGGCAAGCTGGTCCTTGCACCAACACTTTTCAACACTTGGATGGGAACATGGATAATGGCAGAGCTACTAGCCAAAGTCAGTGTGGAGCAACAAGGCAATATTAAGGTCTCAGACCTTGACTTTGCGACGATGTTGCCATCTAATCTGAGTCCTTGGGAGTCCTTGTCTGCGGCTCTTGATACATTAGCAATGAAGCGAAGCTCTAGTCCTAGTGGTCTCCTGACCAAGAACAAGATTCAGGACTTTGGGGGCATGTTAGGGGAACCCGTCAGTCGATCCATGCTTGCGGCGAGACGTTGAAGTTACAGAGAGTTTTACATACCTTGGTAGCGTAGAATATCTCGGAGTGTCGACCAGTAGTCAAGTAGGGACAGATTGGTTCTGGAAACAGGAGCCATGAAACTCAATCAACAAGGAGCGTTTGGAGATTGTCGGGTAACTATTGTAGAAGGACCAAGCTGCGTGTCTTCAAGGCCTTGATACTGCCAGTTTGCTCTTATGGAAGCGAAACCTGGAGCTATCCAGTGTCTTGGAGCTCGCCTTGTTGCCTTTGTAACAAGTCCCTTCGCCAGATCATTGTGTACAGTTGGCAGGGACCACGTGTCCAACCGGCAGGTTACACAGTGAGACTGGCATGGGGACCTGTACTTGAATAATCCCGGGATCGCCAACTTCAGGCTATAATGGCCACTTAGCTCGCTTCCCTATGGAGACCCTGCCCATCAGGTTGTCTCCCTGCGAGGACAACCTGGTGGAGGAGACCTGTGGGGACGGACCTAGGAGATCATGGCTTGGGCAGCTCGACGAGACCTGTCGCGAGGAATTAGATATGGGCCGTGTGCCTGCCTGGAGACTCGCCTCGAGGGATCCTCGTGGCTGGAAGCGAAGGGTGGACGCGGCCATGCGCCTCCGTCGGCGTTAGCCCCTTGATGATGATGATGATATGTGTGTGTGTGTGTGTGTGTGTGTGTGCGCGCGTGGAGTGTTGTGCTACTGGTTATAATTGTAAAGATGGTAACACGAGGAAAAAGCAAGACAGAATTGCCAAACCCCACCGAAATGTTTTTCCATATCTTTATTATGACGGGATACTGATATAGCCAATTTTAGTGTTAGGACTAATCGAGTCAATTATAACAATTATCTATAAATGGCTGATTGCTTAAATTGTTTCACAACTAAATGGGAGGAGGAAATCATGAGGGTTTATCATCCTCTTTCTTCGGGGGGATCCTGCCTCTCGTCCCGCTCAGAGAGAGATTTGGGAAAGTTCGTGGCAAGTCAACAACATGATTTCGCCAGCTCAATTTTTGTTTGTTTTTTTTTTGTTTTCATTTTTGAGGCTGTGGATAAGCACAGAATAAGTCAAAGGTGAAGGTACAGTAAGATGTGAAAATGGAAACCAGTGGAGTTTTTTTTTTATCGCAGCAAGTAATCAGTGTTTCTATACGTGAGTGGCCACACATCACAAGAGCTCTTCGATGAATGAAAGCAAGGCAAGCAAGGGTTCTGTCATATGGTCAGTACCCAGTTAAATTAAATCTGCCACTTATTCCATTGTTAAACCCTAGTTGACATTTTAATTTATCTTCTACCTTAGGCATATATCCTGATCTTTCAAAGATAGCTAAGATCACCCCAATA
>NW_023660475.1:0-12500 GCF_015228065.2 Penaeus monodon | reverse complement strand
ATATCCCCCATATATATATATATATTAAATCTACACAGAGGTACACATACATAACATACACACCCAGACACACACACACACACCAACACACCACACCAATATTATAAATATATATATATATATATATATATTATATATGTGTACATTATATGTATATATAAATATATAATAGATATATATATCAATATATATATATATAGGATATATATGTACATATAACATATATATATATATAATATATATATATCTATATCTATATTAATATATATAACATAGTATATAGATATATATTATAGATACATATTGTGCTACGCCAGTGGGTCTTTGTTTCTGTGCGAAAACTGTTGTTAACATGATAAGATGACATGGACAGTGTAACATGAAAAAGACCTGGCAAACATGATGCAACTGGTTCTGAGAGAGGGAGGAGCGGAAGAAAAAAGCCAAGAGAGACGCAGTTGGGTTGCTTCCTGTGAAAGACTCCGTTGTGTGCCTTGTAACCTGAAACTTTGTGTGCCCTGTTATGAAGCTGTATCGTAGCAGTGTGACATGCTGGTTTTCCCCCTGTATTGTGCCTATAGAAAAGTGTACAGGTAAATAACTGTGTAAATAAAGGAAAGACTGTCAAGTCGTGTGTTTATTTCGTGGCCCTGCCTGGCCCAAGTGGTTCCCACGTGGTGTTTGGCTGTGGTGCTCGGTTGTCTCTTGGAGCTGTTCAGTGTTCACGACCCTGTGAATAGCACGCCGCTGCCTAGCCTGCCTTGTGTGGTGGCAGAGAGAGAGACAAGACGGCGGGCGTAACAAATGGTGTCAGAAGTGGGATTCGTGATATTTGATCAGTGAGATCGCGAATTTATCTGGTCGTCTAAAGGATGGTGGCAGCCATGAGGTGAGAGGAGTATGACGAGGCAGGCACGAGTGAGGTGAAGCCGAGCCAGTTGAACATGATCAATGCCATGCTGGCCGGTATGAGGGAGGAAATGGCACCAAAGGCAGAAGAGCAGGCACAGAGGGCCACACGAGCAGGCGCAACCATCTCGTCGAGCGCAGGCAAGGAAGGCAGAGGAAACAGTTCTGCCGACTTGTGAGGTTGCTACAGAGCAATCTTGCATCTGTGAAGAGGAAAACTCAGCAGACACGACAAGGCATGCCAAACAGCGGTGAAGATGAACCTGATGGAGGAGGTGCAGGACTCTGAGGGCGAGTTCAGGGCCTGAGGGAGGGAAGTGGAAGGAGGAAAGGCGGTGTCAACGAGGTAGTAACGTTGCAAGCAGAGAAGGCAGACAAGGGTACTGGCAACAGATGCCAGAGTGTCAGAATTTACTGGGGCGTCTGGCCTGGGGTCCGTGGCAGGAAACCCCAGGGCCTCGCAGCATCGTGTCGGAGCCAGTGCGTCCCTGCAGAAGGCGGGGACATCGGAATCGCTCCATTGGGTATAGGTGGCGGCAAATTCGGACCTGGTCAACCGCCTCGTGCTGCCTCCCTCCCCCCCTTCCTCCCCCGGGCGTGTTAGTTCACCGGCACGCGTTCCCACCTGCAGCCCCTCGGCCTCCAGCCGTAGCCAGCTGAGTAAGACGGAAGGTGGCCTGGGAGGCATAAGTTGAAATGCTGCTCTGCCAGTGCTGGAGCCAGGAAGAGAAGGCCTGCAGATGGTACCAGTGCTAAGGGGCCACGCGGTGGAAGTGCTGGGGCATCTGCCGCCATCCACATGCCTCACACCAGCATGCAGACAGGCTTGAACGCCGTTTCGGGCACCACCACAGGTCGAGGTAGAAGAAGCGATCGTGAGTGTGGCGAGACAATGTCCCAGCGGCGACAGGATGTGGAAGGCGCTGGTAAGGAGGTCGTACCTTGCGGCTGCGGAGAGATGCTTGTGGTTCCTGGCCCGCGGTATTCTTGGTTGACAACTTGCAGACCAGAGCTGCAAATCTACGTCAAGCAGGCAACCCTGGCTTCGCCAGCACACGCTGCGAGGGCATTGGAGTTCGAGGGACTTCCTGAAAAAGGCAAACCAGTGGGCCTGGGCTAGCTGCTCAGCCCCGCACATGATCGGATCAGAGGCTAAAGTGGAGAGGTAGCATTGAGGAGGGTGAGCCCTAGCAGTTCCAAGGTTGTGTTGGGGTGCGGAGAGGTAGGGCACAGACGTAGGTCAGTGGCGGGAGGGAGCGGAGAACACGTCCTCTCAAACCGGACGGGATTCTAATGCCTTCCAGCAGTGCTGCAAGGACTGTGGCAGGTATGGTCACCCATCCGAGTGCATGTCATAAAGGCTAAGGAAAGTGGTACAGGAGGAAAACTCGCGACAGGCTGTGGAGAAGGGGGCCGAAACCAGCTGTCCTCGTTTCCTGGGCCCCGACTTGGGCAAGCTGCCCGCGAACCAGCATGAGGCAGGGGAGGGCTCAATAGAGGGAAGCCATGCGCCCTGGACCAGTGGACACTGGGCTGAGAAAGCCCCTAGTGCGGCCTTGATATGTGGCCACTATGCGACTTCAAGGACGCACCACAGAGACTGTGTTGGTGTCACGGGGCATTGTGTGCAGCTCAAGGGGCCAGTGGAGGCTCGTATTGGCGTGGGCCAGCATGGTGGCAGCGGCTGCGGTCGTATGGGCCGATCTGGACGAGCACTTGTTTCGACGGGGCCTTGACTTACCTGACGCAAGTAAGGCGTGTGTCGACCTTGGACGGAAGCTCCGGTGAGGGTTGCCACGGTGAAGGATGTGCCCTTGCTTCCAGAGGTTGGAGTGCAGAGGTAGTTTAGTTTATGGTGCTGAGCCGACTGCCACCTGCCCCCAGGACAGAGTCTAGAATCGGTGTTCGATGTCTAGGAGTGGATACGTGGAGTAGAGGGCCTCTGGAGCCCATCAAAAACATGCAGCTGGCTGATGCGTAGCGGTTAGGGCGAGCCTTGTTGACAGGGGAGGGTAGTTTAAAGTGTTGGTAGCCAACTTCTCCCATAAGGACCTGAACGGTGCCAGCTGTGCAAAGCTGGGAGTTGTGAGGAAGGGAAAGCGTCCAGAAGCGGTCGTGGGGAGCGATGGAAGTTGGTTGGCTGCATAACCCGCGTCGGAAGCGAGGGTCTCGCTGGAAGCTACAGAGCCCCTTAGGGAAGGGCATACACAGTGGGTAGCGGCCTTCCTGATGGCACCATCGAAATTCGCAGGGGCGAAAACAAGTCGGTTTGTCCACGTGGACCGGCACGGCTGTGGTGTTTAGATGGGCCAGAAGTCATTCCGCGGGCCATGGTGAAAAAAGATGACGTTAGCTCCAGTAGCGGCGATGAGGACGTGGCAGACGGACGAATGAGGACGGAGCATTTGGACGGTGAGGAGATCAACAAACAGTCATGGGACCATGAGCCAGGTTCTTGGGGCAGGAGATACCCTTCTTGGGTGCCACTGCCAATCTACGCCGCCCAAAACTCCTCCAGAGACGACCCAGCGAGGAGCGAAGAAGAGCAGCGCTGGTGAAAGTTTTTGTTTTCTGAGAAATGAGATTCCACTTACGGCTACTTTGTTTGAATAGAATTTTGTTTGTTCCTGAGAACTTAAAATTTATTTAAATTTTCTGTATTTTGTTCATGTTTAGGTATGTCAGAGCAGAACAGGCGTCGGCTTATGGGGGGATAGTGCTACGCCCAGGGGTCTTGTCTCTGTGCGAAACATGTTAACATGTAAGGATGACCTGGGCATGCTGTAAACCTGAAACGGATCCTGGCCAAAAACATGATGCAACTGGCTGCAGAGCGGAGGAGGGGCAGGAACAAGCAAGAGAGACGGAGTTGGGTGCTGCTCCTGTGAAGACCTCGTGTGTGCACCTTGTGACCTGATAAAACTTGTGTGGCCCTGTTATAAGCTGTATCGTGCTCCGCCTAGTGTGATCATGCTGGGGTTCCCCCCTGTATGTGCTATAGCAAAGTGTCAGGTAAATAACGTTCATCGTGTGTTTATTGCGTGCCCTGCCTTGCAAGGGGTTTTCCCCTCGTGGTGTTTGGGTGTGGTGCTCGGTGCCTCTTGGAGAGTCAGTGTTCACGACCTGGAATAGCACGCCCGGTCTGTCTAGCCTGCCTGTGTTGTGGCAAGAGAGAGACGAGGCCGGTCGGCGTAAAAAGATAGAAATGTATATAACATAATATATATAAACTATATATATATATATATATATATATATATATATATATATAATATATATATATATATAGATAATATATAGTGCACACACACACACACAACACACACATATATATATATATATAATATATATAATGATATAGAGAGAGATAGGTGAGTGAGATATGAGATAGACATAGAGAGGGAGAGAAGGGGAGAGAGAGAGAGAGAGAGAGAGAGAGAGAGGAGAGAGATATATAGATAGAGATAGTACATTAACAACACGCAGATAGTGTGCCATATAGATTAATAGATAGAGAGAGGGAGAGATAAGACAGATCAGAAGAGAGAGATAGAGAGAAGAGAGAAGGAGAATAGAGAGATGAGAGAGATGATTGGAGAGATAAGACAAGAGAGAGGAGAGAGATAGAGAGACGATATTATATATATAATATGTATATATAGGTATATTATAGATAGATTACAGAGACAGATGACAGAGAGATATATAATATAGATTATATAGATAAATATATATAGATATAGAGATATGGAAGAACACAAACACATGGAATACACACACACACACACCATTATACAACACACACAACACAGACAACACACACACACACACACACACTACACACACACCATATAATATATATATATAATAGATAGATATATATATTATATATATATATATATAATATACACACACCACACGCGTATACACATATATATATGTATACCATATATATATACACCACACACAGACATATGTAGTATGGATGGAATAATGTGGCTATAGTGTGTTATATATTAGATATAGATATTATATATATATATATATTTTTAATAAAAATAATTAAATAAATATATAATTAATAATAATATATTCACACAAAACACCACACACACACAAACACATAGATCATATAAATATATATATATATAATATATATATATATAAAAATATATATATATAAAAAATTAACTTTTAAAACAAATATAAACATAATAATTATATATATAATATATATATATATAATATCAAAATTAATTTTATATAAAATTATATAATTTTAATATATATATTATATATAATAATATATAAAAATACACACACACACAAACCCCACACACAAACCAATAAACATCAATACTTTTTTATTATAAAATAGGGGAATATAATATAAAATATTAAATAATATTAAAAATATAATATATTATAATATATATTATAAATTTATATATATAACAATATATATTATTATATATATTATATATATATATATATTATATATATAAATTATATATATATTTTATACACACACACCCACATTGGGGTGTGTTACATATATATATTAAAAAATATATAATTATTAATTTATAATATATATAAAAATGTTTGTGGGGTGTGGTGTGGTGTGTTGTTGTGTGTGTGTGTGTGTGGGTTGTATATAATAAATACAAAATTATATGTATATATAATCATAATAATATATATAAAATTAATTATATTATATATTGGTTGGTGGGGTTTTGTGTGTGTGGTGTGTGTGTGTTGTGTGGTGTGTGTGGTGGTGTAAGTGTGTGGGGTTTTTTGTGTGTGTGTTTTCATACAATATTTACAAATACAACCAACAAACACAACAAAACACACACACACACACACACACACACACACACAATATATATATATAATAAATATATATTTTAATATATAATATTATATTTTGTATACCTTTTTCACAAGGCTATTTCCCCTCAATCAAAACCCCCCCAGAGTGCTCACAATGGATCTTGAGTGTTTCGTATAATTTATAGCTACAGGCTCCCTTGGGGCCATTTGTAGAGACACCTTCCATCATTACTTTTCCATCCAAAATGCACTGTTTAAATTAAAAAATTTTAATTTTAAAACAATAACACTAGCCTCAATACCAAAACCTTGCTAGACATGACAAAGGCGCGACATCCCCAGGGCCCTTCCCCCTCGCGACGCCGGTTTACACGTCAATCCTCTCCTCAAATTCCTAGTACATCGCAAACCCCCGTGAGTTTTCCTGTTCAATCTGTTAAAAGAGGGTCGCCTGCGAGCGACAGACAGAAGCAACAGCAGCGCCCGGGACTGAACCTCTGTCCGTCAGTTGTCCCACCCTTCCATTACAAAACCCAAAAACAAAAAAAAGAAAGAAGTCGGGTTTACCTTTCCGTGCCCAAGATTTCCTCATAGTGCCAGACGCGACTTGTCTGCACTCTACCGCCATCGGCCAGCTTTACAATATATATAAATAAATATATTATATATATATATTATATAAAATATTATATAATATATATAAAAGGGATAATATATAAAATAATATAAATATATAATAAAATTTTATAATGTTGTTATCACACACAAACAAACACACAAACCACCACACACACACACACACACCACACAACACACAACACACAACCACAAACACACACACCACACACCACACAATATATTGTGGAAGTAGGATTATGAATGGAAAGTTTCGGAATGAGAAACATACTTTGTTTCCAGACGTATTGCTGAAATTAGGAAAAAAAAATTATAAAAAAAAAAAAAAAATCGTTGAAATTTTTATAAAAGAATTGCATACGAATATTTTTTAAAAATTTAAGTTCTAACAAATAAATGCAAACACTTGTATGACAACCAAATCATAGGATAAATTTTTTCAACTCACCGAAAGTGATTCTAGCCATTTTTGGTTCCTTATTTTCGTAAGTTTTTAAAAACAAGGGACAGAGGTAGTGGACCACTTTTTAGTCTTCCCCCGTCCCCACATATGCCCGTTCACAATGCCCTTCGTTGTATCTTATATTTTTGGACGAAGGGCGGCGTCCCTCTTTACGGAGGAGGGTTTCAGCCAATAGCTCCTACATCACTCAAAACCCCTGCTTTTTTTCCCGGGGGCGAGGGTGCCCCTCGCGATGAAAAGTTGCAATTAAAAGGGTGGCCACATTTAAACATTGTCCAGTTATCCCCTTTTCAGAGCTGGAGTTCCGCTGTAAGGATCCCAGATGAAAATCCTCCGCAGCACGAAAACGCTATTTCGGGTTTTTCCAAACCCGCCCAGAGCGAAAGATATTTCCGAAAAAAAAACTATAATTAAATTATGGAAACTATTACTTAGAAACTTAAAAAATGATCTAATATATGATAAAAATAAAATTATTATAAATACAAAAAAAATTTTTGTACGATCAAGAGTCTATTAATGTCTATAGATAAAATTCAGTAAAATTCGTTGACTAAGGGAACATAAACATCAACCACTCCGACACGCAAAAACATGGACTCTTTTCGGAATTTATTACGCTTGTTGGAAAAAATGAGAGAAAAGAGCCGTTGGGAACAAGCATAAGGTTTATAAAAGCAGGAATGTAAAAAGAACCATTAATGGATGAAATAAGCAATAAATCCGTATGAATCCCCGAGTGCACATAAACTTCCACAGGTGGGATATTCATTTCCTGATGTTTTTTTATTTGTCTCAATTCTAATCAAAATTAGGAAACCCCTTTAAATAAAAGCAAAATATCATTTTGCAATGATATGTAACAGTAAGCCCTATTATAAAACAATTTTTTGTTTTGAAAATTTTTAGAAAAGATTTCGGAAAATTTATCGGCTGTCAACCCAAAAGTAGAGAAAAAAAGGTATGGGGTGGTTTCCTTTACGAAAATAAGACCCTTTTTTATTAGGCAAAAGGTGTGCAAAACGAAAAAAAGGAGATAAGGCCAGACAAGAGTGAAAATCACCCCTTTTTTTTTTTTAAGTCCCTTCTGTTTATTCGTGAGAATCAAAAAAATGTGATGGGAAAAATCACCAAAAGTCTTTTATTGTAGCACTCGTGAGAGGAATATTTGTCATTTTCAGCGACGTTTTTTGATTTCATTTTGTAAGCGTTTTTTTTCTTTCATTGTTTTCATTTAGTTTTGGTAAGATTATGTATTTAAAACCTTGGCGCATGCGCCTTTGCCACGGGAATTTTACAGGCCGCAGCGCCAATACTCGGGAACGCGGGTGGCAAAATTTTTATTTTAAGTCGCGTCTTCCGGGTCATTTTTTAAACCCTTTTGGATATACTGGGGCAAATAAACATTGTTTCTATCACAGCCGATATTTGAACCTATTTAGTGCCGCAAAAACTGAAAAAAAAATGATTAGAAAAATAAGCAATTGTGACATAACCGGAACGAAGAAACGTCGGGTTTCGCGTATAAAGGTAGTGGTTTTTCCCTGGGGGGACAGGCGAAATTTAAAACCACGGGGGTCCAAGTGCCCCCTGGTAGGGCATTATTAACAAGGGGGCCCGGGGGGGAGCCCCTGGCTAGGGAATAAATAGATCGTTGTGTATAAATCCCAAGGATTAAGGTTAGGGTGGTTTATTGGTTAGGAGCATTGTACGATTACCCGGGGGATTGGATTATGTAAAACCCCCGTAGTTTTTTCCCCGAACGAGGGTTTGGTTTCCGTAGAGTTTTGAAAGTTGGCCGCCCGGGGCGAGAGTTTGAAATGGCGGCACGTCCGTAGGGTTTTTATGTTCGATTTTTAACGTTTTTTTTGCTTTTTTACCTTCTGTTCGCTTTTTTTTTATTTTAGCCCGTTTTTCCCCACAATTTCCTGATCTACTTCATGCCCCCCCCCGCTATCGGGACTTTTCAAATCACACAAGATTGTCGGTGGAGAAGCAAGAAAAAATCATCCGATCGTTGTCATCTACGAAAAAAAAAATTGATGATATAAATATTGTCTGGGGAAAACCCGGTTTCATTTTTATAAATTAACCCCTTTTTTAGTATCTGAGAACAATTTTAAAAACCCCGCATGCTCATTTTCCCACAGCCAATTTTTGAAAAAAAATACCAACAACATAGTTTTTCATACTTTACACAATTTTTGGGAAGTGGGTAGTTGAACAAAATTTAGAAAGCTATGTATTTTGGAATTTTTTTTTGATGTAGGCAGTTTTTATATTATCTATTATTATTATTATTTTATTTTTTATATATAATAACTACCAAACACACACACACACCGACGACTGTGCGTGATTTTTATTTTATCTTTATTATTATTAGTAATTATTATATTATTATTATTTATTAAACATAACAAAGAAAAACCACACACACAAAAACTCAGTCCCCAAGACCCACACACACATCACTCTTCACTCACCACACACATAATATGATGGGCATGTAGTTTTGGTGTTATAAATACAAATAATACTAAATATATTAAAATATATATATATATGTTATACATTATTACTTATATGAATTAATATATATTATATATATATAATATATATATAATATATATAATATTGTTTTGTTAATGTTAATTATTTTATATTATAATACTACTTTTAAAAATATATTTTTTATAATATATATTATTTATATATTATATAATATATATATTATTATATTATATATATATTTTATGTTATATGAATTTATTTGATATCTATCTCATCATCATAAAGGGGGTAAGCCGACGGGGGGGCATGGCCGCATCCCCCCTTTCGCTTCCAGCCGCGGGGTCCCACAGGAGGCCCCGGGGCCCTCTCTGATCCTCACGAAGGTCTCGTCGGCTCCCAAACCCCTGGGTCGTCCACAGGGCCCCCTCCACCTAGGTTGTCCAAGAGAGAAACCTATGGGAGGGGCATCCACAGGGGAAAGAGGAGGTGCCCCAAAAGCTGAGTGGCAATTGGGTTATAAAGAACGGTCCCTGCCGTTCATGGTGTGCCATTGGGGACACGTGGTTCTGTAATGACCCCATAATCCAAAAGAGACTTGTTAAAATGCATCAAGATGAACTCCAAAGGGACTAACAGGTCCGTATATCGTTCCAAAAGAAAAATGGCAGTATCAAGGCCCTTTAAGACACGAACTTGGTGTCGCAAGGTACCGACATCGAAATGTTGATCGAGTTTATGGCGTCTAGTGATTCTGGTCTAACAGCCCAGAGATATGGACTACGCTCCCAAAGGTATGTAAAATTCTCTAGGACTTCAAGCCCTCCCCCGCAAGCATGGATTGACTGAATGGGTTCCCCTAACAGGCCTCCAAAGTCCTGAATCTGGTTTTGGTCCATGAGCCCCTTTTGGGCCCCAAGGGCTTCCTCATTGCTAATGCATCACGTGTTTCCAGAGACTCAGATAGGATAGCAACATCGTCAGCAAAGTCAAAGTTGAGACCTTGACATTGCCCAGCAGTGCTCTACACGGGAACTTTGGCTAATAGCTTGCCCATATCCGGGTCCATGCAGGTCATGATAAGTGTTGGTGCAAGTAGACAGCCTTGCCTCACCCCTGAATTAACAGGGAAAAAAGATTGACAGGCCCCATACATTTTACAACACTTCAGTATGGGTATATAGGCTTGTGTAATCCAAATAATCTGTGCGGAATCCCCCAAGTCTCAGAATCTCCTATAGCGATTCCCGAGCCCCGAGTCAAATGCATTTGTGAGGTTGACGTAGGCTGCAAGATACTACCAAACTCACGACGGCATTCCACAATACTCTAGCACTAGGATATTGTCATTGGGGGAAATTCCCAGGAGTGATCCAGACTTCTCGATTATCCAGGCATACAGGTATTGAAAAGGTTGGTGCAAGGACACTCCCTTGCCTACCCTGAAATAACAAGGAAGAAGTTTGACAGACCTGCATCAAACTTTACAGCACTTTCAATACCGGTATATAGGCTTTCTATTAGGCCAAAATCTGCCATCAGAATTCCTCCGGTCTCAGGATCTCCCATAGCGATTCACGATAACCGAGCAAACGCCTTTTGAGGTCGATGTAGGCTACAAGCATCTCAGGACGACGGCGTTCCACAATTACTTGAAGCGCTAATATTTGGTCTATTGTGGACTTGCCAGGAGTGAATCCAGACTGCCCCGGTCTCTGATGCCTTAGTAGGTGGTCGCGGATCCGTTCAGAAGAATATGGGCGAAAACTTTCCCTGGTATGCTGAGAGTGAATACCACGGTAGTGCTACAGTCCTCTTCCAGAGAGGGATGACCACCCCCCTCAAAAGTTCAAGGGAAATGGTACCAGAACTGCCAGATGGCAGTCAAAACTGCATCCAAGCTAACTATTGGGGGGTTTCTACCTGCTACAACTGCTCAAAATACTCAGCCCAACGTTATAAAACCCAACATGATCTGAGATCATCTATCCATCACTGATCGGACGCAGTCATCTGCGAGGAGTGCTTAGAGTCAGTTTTCACTGAAATCCTAAAAGCATGGTTTTGGAATTAGACAGTAGCAGTGGTCTAGAATTTTTTAAACCTCATTTTTTTTTAGCTTACCTGTGGCCCGATAGAAAAGTGTTACAGACAATCGCTGATTAGGCGGAATGTTTTTACTGATTTTCGTAATTCTTTCTTAATAAGTCTTTTCTGTTCATCCACTTCCTCACCCACAGTCTTTTGGCTTTTTCTATTTTTTCTACTGAAATTTAAGGGGTATGGCACACAGAGTAAAGGCCACAATAACGAAAAGTAGCCCTAAAAACCCCCTCGATGGAAAGCGCCATTGTTTATGTTTGTGAACCTAAACTAACCTCCAAAAGGGCACTGAATGTAATAATTGACCAATCCCTCTCTGTAGTGAACAGACTTTGGTGATCCACCCGCGCGGCCCCGTTACCTTGAGTTGATTTACCCTTTTTTTAGCGTATTCTAATAATTTTACGTGGGTTTTAAACGAAACATTTTCCGGAATGTAGTAGGCCCCCAAAGAAAATGAATTTGAAAACTTTTAGTCTTATATTTTTTTTATTTTAGAAATTGATTATGATATTTACTATACGATATACACTTGTGTATGAGTTTCTTTTTTCTACCCACTATGGTGCGCAGGATAATGATGGTCTCGGCAATATGAATAAGTGACCCAAATTAAGGAGGTACACTAGTCTATTCTGTCTAGGAGCCCCAGATAGGATCGATGAAGTCTAGTTTAGCTACAGAGAGGGATTGGTCACACTACATTCAGTGTCCTCAGACACTAATATGATATGATTTACTGCTGCATACCATTACTAAAATAAGATTTTACTTATACTTAAGATTTACCTATGTTTTAGATTAGGAATGTGAGGTAAAAATAACATATGCCCGGTCATTACCCCCCCCCCCCCCCAGTTAGGAACTAAATTTAAAAAATAAAAAATTTTATAATATACACACACGCACACAAACACACACACACGCACACAAAATATATGTATATGACATATACGTTTACAGGAACTTAGTAGATGGTGGTTTCGATCTATCTTACACTGGGGTCTTTAATCTCTTAAAGGGCTAAGGGAAAAAGGGG
>NW_023660474.1:0-65562 GCF_015228065.2 Penaeus monodon | reverse complement strand
TACCAAAAATCACATTTCTTTTGGATATTTCTTAAACTCTCTCTTCATATGTGTATATGTATGTACATATGTACTCTAAATTTAGTAACTTTATATTACTATTTACTGTAATATAAAGAAAGAAACAGAAGGAAACATAATATTATTGCTACACCATGGTCTTTGTTCTGTGGAAACATGTATTAACAGGGAAAAGGATGACCTGGGCAATGTGTTAACATGAAGGGACCTGGGCAAACATGACGCAACTGGCTGTGAGCGGAGGAGCGGAGGAACAAGCCAAGGGGGAGACGGAGTTGGGTGCTGCTCCTGTGAAGACCTCGTGTGTGCCATTGTGACCTGATAAACTTTGTGTTGCCCTGTTATAAGCTGGATCGTGCAGTGTAACATGCTGGTTTCCCCCTGTATTGTGCCTATAAAAAGTGTACGGGTAAATAACTTGTGTAAATAAGGAAAGACTGTCATTTTGTGTTATTTTGTGCCCTGCCTCGCCACGTGGCTTTTCCCCTCGTGGTGTTCTGGGACGCTGTGGTGCTTGGTGCCTCTTGAGCTGTTCGTGTTCAGGGACCCTGTGTATAGATGCCGTCTGCCTACCCTTTCCTTGTGTTGGTGGCAGAGAGACGAGGCGTCGGCGTAACAATATCATAAAATCAATTTTCTATTTCCATTCCTCTTCTGTTTTTTAACCCCCGCAATCCCTTGCCCGTTTTTTGTCGTGGGGGGGGGGGGCCTTTTAGGAGACGGAGACGGGGACCCAATGATGGGGAACTCCCCAACCTTGGGACTCAGCCCTCGACTCAACAAATTTTTGCATGGTCTTTTTTTTCCTGTCCACTTTTCGTTTCCTGTCTCTTCACCAAACCCTTCTGTTTATCCACCTCCTAAGGTTTTGAGAGCCGTGCTAAAAGGATGAAAGGCTGACTTTGTGCCATTCCTGAACGGCCTGGGGGAGCCATGGGCACGGCATTCCCCTGTTTAGTTATCTAGCACTTACCCCTCAAGGGGACCCTGAGGGGTGGACTGTTTTATCCCCAAACATAACCCGGGCTTACCATGGCAGTAATGAAAACATATCCCCACTATTAGGGGCAATGGGGCTTTCCCCCTTATCAAATAGCGTAAAACGATGTAACCCACCCGATTCCCTGACCCCAGGCTCTCCTTTGACCACGGCTCCGAACACTGCAATAACTACCCTCTCATCAATGCCTACTAGTACAGTAGCCAACAATCAACCCTTAAGGAACTTTCCACTCCCCCAGCATGCTCAACTTCAACACCTCTATCCCCACAACCTCCAACATCAACCACCCCATCCTCCTTATTAATACCTTACAGCCTTATTGCCCACCTCTCCATAACACTACCCCTCAACACTACTACATCTTCGTCACGCCCCCGCCCTTCTACTACCCCTATCTCTACAACAATCTTGAATACTCTCTTAAGCGCAGCCAATGGACCGATTTTTTTGGATCCCTCCCACAACTCCCTACTCTGACAACACCCTTCTCCCCAAACAATGTCTCCAAAAACAAGTAGGTAAAGTCTCTTTCCGTAGCCGACCCGACGCTCCCGTCTTGTACAGTAACATCCGAAAACCAAGCTATAGCATTAACAAAACTAACAGACCTATATGGTAACCCCATCCTTGCAGAACCCCATCCAACCCTCAATACTTGCACCGGAACAGTTTCAATCTCCCCAGAAAATTTGCCCAAATCTATGACAAAGATTGGTCAGATTGTGAAGAAGCCCTACTTGCCTGTCTCACAGACTTGATGCAACATCAGTACAATCTACTCCATTCCCCCAGAGGTCATTAAAAGAAACCCACTAACATAGCCCAAATTACCTTCCGTAGACATGACTTCCCTTTATCGTCTACATAGGAGGAGAATCCCTCCTTGTTCGTCCATACCAACCCCCTCCAGGGTCAGTGCCAAAATTGTTGGCGTCTAGGACACCCAGCCAAACTTTGCTGTCCACAGCCATAGGTCCACTATGTGCCCAACCTGGCCATACCCGATCTAACTGCTTGCACAATCACGCACATGTGCCAACTGTGGGGCCCCCATAATGTATTTTAATGGGGCTGTTCCACCTGCAAATTTGAATCTGAGGTAGAAACTCTCAGATTCAAACTTGGACTCACACTACGTGAAGCCAGACGGAAGCACGTCGACGTGGTTTTCTCTCTTTACTCCTTACCCCCAGTAATACTGCTCATTCTACCAATTCTCCTAAACCCACCCCCCTACATCTAACTCCCCCTCTCCTACCTCCTACCTTCCCCAGTTAAAACTTTTTTGCCATCCAAAACCCCCGACACTCCATCTCTACTACAGATACCCCAATCACCACTACAACCCCAACACCTTCCCCTCTCCTCCTCGCACTACCCGTAACAGACAGAACAAACGTTCACCCCCTCTTCCCCTACCACACAATCACCTCCACCTTCCTTTGCCCCTACGCTTGAGACACCATCCTCTCTTCCCCCCCTCACAAGAAATCCTTTACCCCCCAAACTCCCCCAAACCCAAATCCTCAGAAGAAATATTGAAAATATTCAAGATTACCTCATGAAAACTGACACTCAAACCTCCAAATCTTACAACTCCTGGGTCCTTCCACACTCCAAGTAACTGCTGTATCCATCCTCCTCCTAATGATATCCCCCCTACACCCTATCCTCCTAACCCCTCCCAACACAGCCATCCCCCCCGAACCCGAACCCCAAATCCGCCCACATTAACCCTCCCACCATCCTCTTTATCCCCTTCCAGTCCCTCCTGGATACACACGTGAATCCTTATGTCACAAGTATCCCCTTCCACAGACCCTCCATCTCCTAATACCCCTCCTAGTAGAACACCAACCCCGCCTCTCCCATCTCAGACCTCTCGGTCCTTATCCCACCCTCTAGCCCGCTTCCCCCTCAAATCTCCAACACGTACTTTCAATCTATATCACTAAAGTTAACTATCCTTCATTGGAATATTCGCGGTTTTCCGCTCCCACAGACCTGACCTTCGTCATAAACCTTTCCTCTTATAACCCTCTATTGTATGCCTTCAAGAGACCTTTCTTACACATCCTCCAATACCAATCCCCAATTATTTATTCTGTCTCTTCCCACATTCCCTTTATTCTTGTCCATACTTACCTCTGCTTTCCCCCACCTCTCCCCCCTTCCCCGACCTCCCACCCTCTCCGACATCCTTACAGAATCCCACACTTTGTGCTTCAACAACCTATTCTCTTTCCTCAAACGCATACATATTCCCTTTATCTAATCTAACTCCTTACCACACCCAACCCTAACCCTTTCACTCACCAATTCCTTTGCCCACTTAGACAACTAAACACTAACTCAAACCCCCCTTCCCCAACATTAAATATAGTGCTTTCATGACCTTAGATGTCTAGCACATTTATCTTGCTTTAACCATTAACCATTAACCATTCTGTTTTTTAAAAGTCTTATTCTTTTGCGATTACTTTTATTATTTGCTTGATTAATTTTTTAATATGAATTACATTAGCATCGCTATCATTATTTTTAAAAAATTTTATGGTAAATTAAGTCTTCTTAGTATTGACATGGATCTCTTTTTTCTGTTATAAGATAGTAAACTCATATTACCCACACCTTTTTTTTATATTATCATTACTATTATCAATTTTAACCATATATATTGTGGGGGTGTGTGGGGTGTGTGTTTTGTGTGTGTGTGTGTGTGTGTGTGTGTGTGTGTGTGTTGTGTGTGTGTGTGTGTGTGTTTGTATACTGTGCATTATTTATACTGATTTTATATATACATATGTATACATACATATACATATATATACATACATATACATATACATTTACACACACACACACACACACACACACACACACACCCACACACAACACACACAAAAAATATATATATATATATATTATATTATTAATATATTATATAAATTTTCATATTATTATCATTTTTCAGATCCATACTATTTTATTGCTTTTGCTATAAATTTTTATTGAAAATAACACATTGTTTTAAATTTTCACCATTTTTTATTTACTATAAAATGGTAAATTGTTTATTTTAATTCTTAGTTTTAAAAAAAAAAAAAAAAAAAAAAAAAAAAAAAAAATATTAAAAGGGATTTCATTAGATTTATATTGTTTTGTATTTTTTTTTTCTATTATTTTAATTTATTTTTTGTAAAATTTTTTATTTTGTATTTTTTTTTTATTAGATAAATTTTTATTTTCTTTTTAATATTTTCAGGAGGAAAATGATTGAAAATGGGTAAATCCATTTGTATTTGAAGATATTTCTCACTATTTATTTTTAATTAATTATTGTTATTTTTGTTTTTAAATTTCTTTTTTTTAATTTTTAGGAGAAAGATTTAAAGGGAATCCTCTCCTGAGGGAAAAATTCCCTTCTTTTTAGCTTAGATGAGGAAATTTTTTTTGGTCACCAAGGATGTTGTAATCAAGAGTAGCCCCGAAAGGGGCAGGAGTTTTTCAAAAACCCGAAAGACCCTGTATTTAGAAATTAAGGAAAAAAACATATGATTATGCAGATGAGCAAAATATAAAGTGAGTGAAGTAAAAGTGAAAGAAGAATTTCTTTTCTTCAAGGATCTTCAAGACCTCAGGCAGGATGCAAATGAAAAAGGCTCATGTGATTTTACTGAGGTTTGGGCAAACCGGAAATTTTATTAACATTTTCACGGAGCACCATTAGGGGCCGAGGATTGTGGGAACAGGTGCTCGTCAATTGGGATGAGGCACACTTAAGGAAACTTATGAGGAGGTTACACATGGAAAAGTGGATAGAAATTGAAGTTTTTTTTCATGTGAAGTGTGTGGCAAGAGTTCGATAATAAGACATAATAAAGATTCATATGAGAGTACACACAAAGGAGAAGCCAAAACGGCTGTGAATTTTGCAACAAAGCTTTCTCAAGGAAGAGTGACCAAGTGAAGCACAAAAGAGTACATACAAAGGAGAGGCCAAAACAGCTGTGAATTTGCAAGCAAGCCTTCTCACAGAAAAAGAGTTTAGTAAAGCACTGAGAGTACATACAATGAGAAACCCTATAGCTGTGAGATTTGCAATAAGGCCTTCTCAGATAAATCCAAAATTTTGTGGAACACATGAGAGTACATACAAAGGAGAAACCTACATCTGTGGATCTGTAATAGGGCTTTTGCTCATACTAGTTCAAGAGTGATACACATGAAGTACATACAAAAAGGGGAAACCATACAGCTGTGAGATTTGCAACAAGGCCTTTCTCAAAGAATTGTTCCCTAGTGCAACACATAGAGTACATACTAAGGAGAAACCATACAGCTGTAATATTTGCAACAAGTCCTTCACTGTGAAATGTAGTCTTGTAAAGCACATGGAGTACATTACAAAGGAGAAGCCATATCCTGTGAGATTTGCAATAAAGCCTTCTCTCTAAAAAAGTTCTAGCACAAAACAAGAAAGTACACACAAAGAAAACAATGTAGCTGAGGTTTCTCTCAAGAAAAATTGATTAGTGATTTAGTGATTTACGTAAGGTTTCCCTCACCAAAATGATTTAGCAAAAGTGTGCAGGCTGCAGAGTAGAAACCATATAGGTTTTAGCCATATAGATATCCTCGAGATTTTCGTATTCTTGTATTCTCTGGAAAGAAAGAATACCAGAGTGTACATAAAGGTTTCACATATAACAAATATTTTTTGTTTTCCCTTGACTTTTTTATCCATATGCATATGTCGTTGTCACTGACCGGGCGTTAAAAATACAGCTGCAAATTTTCATAGCATTAAAAGAGGCTGCGATTTTTCCCCCGATAGCCACTGATATGGAGGTCATTGGCCAGTTCATACATAAGGTTGTAATCTTTACATGATATTGTTTATTACAAATATGGGGGGAAATTTCATGCTTTTAACAAAAATAGTGTATAAAAGTTTATTTAACAGGTAAGTGGACTCAAAAAAAAAAAAAATTTTTGTATTTGATATAAGATTTGTAGAAAGGGGGTTTTTTTTCTTTAACAGTATTAAAAATTCATTTTATTTTTTGTGGTCTGAATAAATAGTTGCTAAAATGCAGGGTAATTTTTTTTAATTATTACTCATATTATGGGTTTGACTTTGGGGATGAAAAATCTTTCCCAAACATAATGTAAGTTATGTTGTGACATATTTTATGATTATATTATAAATGTGTGTAAAATACACATATTAAATTTATGTATCATTTTGTATTACCTTATATTTAAATTCTTTATATTATACATTATTGTGTATATCATATATATTATTTTAGACATATTAAAAATATATTGTTTATACATGTAAAAACAATATATTATATATATTATAATATATATATTTTATTATATATATTATATATATATATATATATATATACATATATATGTTGAATATTAATAAAACAAAAATTTTATAAATATATGTTTATAAATTAATGTAATATACTATAAAAAATTAAAAACACAAAATATATCCTTATTTATGATTGATATAAATGATGTATGTATAATATATTGTCTATTTATTTACCTGTATGTTTTCAGAGCTTAATATATATATTATAATTTCTATAATATTTTTTATATATATATAATATAATTATAATATATATTATTAATATATATTATATTATATATATTATATTTAAAATATATTTAAATTTTATTATTTTATTTTATCTTATAATATATTATATATATTATATAACTTATAATTATATAATTTTTAAATATATATTTTAAATAATTATATATAATAAATTCATATATTATTATAAATTTATTTTAAAATAAAAGTGTTATTTTTATTATTATATATTTTACATTTTTTTATTAAACTATTTTTAAAATTTTATATTTTATTTAAAAAATTATATGTATAGCCAATGCTATATATATTATTTTTATTTTTAATATATATTTATATTTTAATTTTATTTTATATATATATTATATATAAATAATTATATATAAATTAAATATAATATATATATTATATTTTAAATGCTCTGTAAACTAATGTGTATATATAAATAGATCATATATATTATACATACTCATTTTATCATTCAACTAAAAGGATTATATTGTGTTTTTATTTTTTCATATGTTATATACATATTATTATAAAACATTTTATTTTCATATATATTTGTATTATTAATTTACATACATATTTTGTATATATTATATATATTATATATATATATTATATAATATTTAATATAATATATTATATATATTGTTGTGTACATTAAAAACTATATATGTATTATGTTTAACTTATATATTGATATACCAATATATGTTATATTAAAGAATTTTAATATAAAAGGGAAATACATAAGATACAAAAATTTATATATGTTATATTTAACACATTTTATACTTATACATAAATATGTCTAAAATACTGTACTTTATGATTTGGAAATTTCATCCCCCAAAACAAAACCCCCAAATATAGTAATCTTTGAAAAAAATTCCCTGTCTTTCAGCAATTTCATTCTAGACCAAAAAATTTAAAACTGAATTTAATACTGTCTAAAAAAACCCCTTTTACTTCAAATCTTATATCAAACAAAAAATTTTTTTTCTTTTCTTGAGTCCACTTACCTTTTAAATAAAAAACATTTTATACATTTTTCATGTTAAATGCATGAAATTTCCACCATATTTTTTAAAAAACATATCATGCTAAAGATTAAAAACTCTCTGTTGAACGGGCCATCCCTCCATACTTGGCTAACTGGGAAGAATCCAGCCTCTTTGAATGCTATACATTAGCACTGTATTTTGAACGCCCTGGTCAGTGACAACAACATAGCTATGGTAAAAGTAAAGGGAAAAACTAAAATATTTTTATATGGAACCTTTATTCACTCGGGTATTCTTTTTTTCCAGAGAATACAAAAACGAAATCTCGGGGATATCTATATGGCAAAATACTATATGGTTTTTTTTCTACTCTGCTGCCTCACCTTTTGCAAAATCTTTTGTGTGAGGGAAACCTTCGAAAATCACTAAACCCTAAATAAATTTTTCTTGAAGAAACCTCAGCTACATTGTTTTTTGTGTGATTTTCTTGTTTTGTGCTAAAATTTTTAAGAAAGGCTTTTTTGAAAATCTCACGGGTTTGGTTTTCCTTTGTAGTACTCTCATGTGCTTTACAAGACTACATTTCCAAAAGGATTGTTGCAAATTTCAGCTGTATGGTTTCTCCTTATATGTACTCTCATGTTTCACTGGGGAAATTCTTTGAAAAGGGCCCTTGTTGCAAATCTCACAGCTGTAGGTTTCTCCTTTGTATGTATCTCTGTGTACACTCTTAAACTAGTATGACAAAAGCCCTATTACAGATCTCACAGATTATGGCTTCTCCTTTGTATGTATCTCTGTGTTCCACTAATTGGATTTATTAGAAGGCCTTATTGCAATCTCACAGCTATGGGGTTTCTCTTTGTATGTATCTCATGTCTTTACAAAACCCTTTTTTTTGTGAGAAGGCTTTTTTAAAATTTCAAGCTGTATGGCCTCTTTTTTGGGTAGTACTCTTTTGGTTTCACTTGTCACTCTTCCTTGAGAAAGCTTTGTTGAAAAATTCCAGCCTATGGCTTCCCCTTTTGTTGTACCTCATATGATCTTTATTTTCTTATTACGAACGTCTTGCCACACATTTCCACATGAAAACACTTAAATTTCCTATCCACTTTTCCATGTGAAACCTCCTCAAATTTCCTTAATGGTGCCTCTCCCAATCTGACGAGCCCTGTTCCCACAATCCTCCCCTAATGGTCTCCTGATGAAATATCGTTGAAATCCTCACCACTTTTTGGTCTCCTGATGAATATTTTGAAAGAAAATCACATAGCCTTTTTTTTTTTGCTCCTCCCGATCTTAAGTCCTTAAAAAAAATTTCTTCCTTTCATTTTCTTATCACTTTAATTTTTTTCACTGATAACAAGGTTTCCTTAATTTCTAAATCATGCCCTTGGGTTAAACTCCGAGTTCCTCTTGTAAATTGTGGAAATTTCCCATCAGGGGCGACCAAAATCCTCGGAGAATACTCATCATTCTAATTAAAAAAAACAAAATAAAAAACTATAATAATCAATGTAAAAAAATAATAAATAATATTTTAAGCAAAGGGAAATTTACCTTTTTTTCTATTTCCCCTGGAATATTAACAAAAATACATATCAAATAAAAATAAATACCAAAATAAATAAACTTAAAAAAATAAAATGATAGAAATAAATAAAAAACATAAATTTTCAATGTAAACCCCCCATAATATTTTTTTTTTTTTTTTTTTTTTTTTTTTTTTTTTTAAAACTAATGATTAAAATAAACAATTTTTTTAAAAAATTATTTTAAAAAATACAAAATGGTAATTTAAAAACAAAAGGGGTCTTTTACAAAACAATTTTGCAAAAACCCCAAAAAAATATATAAATTAAAAATAAATATTTATAAAAAATTATAATATTTTAATATAAATATATATATAATATATATTTTTTTATTTGTGTTGTTTTTGTGTGTGTGTGTGTGTGTGTGTTGGTGTGTGTGAAAATGTATATGTTATGTTGTTATGTATTATATGTTGTTATTTGTATATATATGTATAAATATTGGCACAGTATACAACACACACACACACACACACACACACACCACAACACACACACACACACACACACACCCCCACACACACACACACACATTATATATGGTTAAAAATTTGATAATAGAAATGATAATAAAAAAAAGGTGTGGGAAATATGAGCTACTATCTTATAACAGAAAAGAGCCCTGTCAATAAAAGAAGACTTAATTTCCCATAAAATTTAAAAATAATGAAGCGATGCTAATGAAATTCATATTAAAAATTTAAATCAAGCAAATAATAAAGTAATCGCAAAAGAAAAAAGACTTTTAAAAAAACGAAGGGGTTAGGGGTTAAATGGTTAAAGCAAGATAAATGTGCTAGACATCAAAAGGTCATGTAGCACTATAGTTAATTTTAGGGAAGGGGGGTTTTGATTTAGTGTTTATTGCAAAGCTGGGAAAGGAATTGGTGGTGAAAGGGTTGGGGTTTGGGGTTTGTGGTAAGGAGTTGATTAATGAAGAAGAAACTTTGGGGAAAAGAGAATGGTTGTTGACGAAGTGTGGGTTCTGAAAGGATGTCGTGGTTGGGAGGCGGTAAAGGGGGGAAAAGGGGGGGAAAGCAGGGGAAAGTATGGAAAAGACTAAAGGGATGGGGGGAAGAGACAGAAGAAAATTGGGGATTGGTATTGGAGGATGTGTAAAAGGTCCTTTAAAGGGCATACAATAATGGTTATAAGAGGAAAGGATATGACAAAGGTCGGTCTGTGGGAGGGGAAAACCGCAAATATTCCAATAAAGGATAGTTATATTTTAGTGTATGATTGTAGTACGTGTTGGAGATTTTGAGGGGGAGCACTAGAGGGTGGGATAAGGACCGGAGGTCGAAGGGAGAGGTGTGGATTGGGTGTTCTACTAGGGGGGGTATTAGGAGATGGGGGGCCCCGGGGGAAGGGGGATACTTTGACATAAGGGATTCACTGTGTACCAGGAGGGACGGGAAAAGGATAAAGAGGATGGTGGGGGGTTAATGGGGGCGGATTTGGGGTTGGGGTTTCGGGGGATGGTGTTTTGGGGAGGGGTTGGGGGTAGGGTGTAGGGGGGATATCATTAGGAGGAGAGGGATTCAGCAGTTATTTGGGAGTGGGGAAGGACAGGAGTTGTAAATTTGGGGGTTGAGTGTCAGTTTTCTGAGGAAATTTGAATATTTTATAGTTTCTTCTGGGAGTTTTTTTGGGATTTTTGGGGGGATAAAGGTTTTCTTGTGGGGGGGGGAAAGAGAGGATGTGTCTCAAGCGTGGGGGAAAAGGAAGGTGGGGGTGTTGTGTGGTAGGGGAAAGGGGGTGGAACGTTTTTTCTGTCTGTTAGGGTATCGGGAGGAGAGGAAGGGTGTTGGGTTGTTGGGTTGGGATATCTGTAGTAGAGATTGAGTGCGGGGTTTAGGAGGGAAAAGATTTTTGACGGGGGAAGGGGGAGGTAGGAGGGGGGGATTTAGATGTGGGGGGGTGGGTTTGGAAAATTGGTAAAGGGCAGTATACGGGAGAAAGGAGTAAGAAGAAACCCGTCGAGTGTTTCCCTGTCTGGCTTCACGTAGTGTGGTCCAAGTTTGAATCTGAAGTTTCTACCTCATTTTAAAATTTGCATGGCAGCCCCTATAAAAACTTTTGGGGGGCCCCACGTTGGCACATTGCGTGATTGGGGGCAAGCAGTTAGATCGGTATGGCCAGGTTGGGCACATAGTGGACTATGGCTTGGGACAAAATGTTTGGCGGGTGTCCCCGACCCCAAATTTTGGCACTGACGTGGGGGGGGTTGGTATGGACGAAAGGAGGGATTCTCCTCCTTTTAGACATAAGGGAAGGGCATTCTACGGGAAAGGGAATTTTGGCTATTTGTGGGGGTTTCCTTCAAAGACCTCTGGGGGGGTGGGGGTACATTGTACTGATGTTGCATCATAGTCTGTGAACAGGCAAGTATCTTCTTCACAAACTGACCTCTTTTTTCATAGATTGGGGAAATTTGCTGGGAATTGAAAATGTTTCCCTGCAAATATTTTGGGTTGTGGGGTTCTCAAGGAGGGGTTACCATATAAGGTCGTTGTTTTTTTAATGCATAGCTTTTGGTTTTTTTGGATGTTACTGTGACAAGACGGGAGCGGGCGGGTCGGCACGGAAAAAAGACTTTACCTACTTGTTTTTGGGGACATTGTTGGAAGAAAGGGGGTTGTCAAGTGGGAGTTGTGGGGGATCCCCAAAAAAAACGTCCCTTTGGCTGCGCTTAAAGAGTATTTCGATTGTTGTAAAAATGGGGTGTAGAAGGGGGGGGGCGTGACAAGTGTAGTAGTTTGAGGGAGGTAGTGTTATGGAGAGGGGGGCAAAAAGGCTGTAAGGTATTATAAGGGGGATGGGGTTTGATGTTGGAGGTTGTGGGGGGGAAAAGGTGTTGAAGTTTGGGATGCGGGAGAGTGGAAATTTTTTCCCTTAAGGGGTTTATTGTTGGGTACGTACTAGTAGGGTTTTTGAGAGGGTATTTTTTGCAGTGTTCGGACCCTGGGGCAAAGGGAGCCTGGGGGGCAGGGAAACGGGGGGGTTTTCTCGTTGACGCTATTTGATAAGGGGAAACTCATTGCCCCTAAAAGTGGGGGTATGTTTTCATTACTGGGCCCTGGGAAGCCTGGGGTTTGTTGGGGATAAAAAATCCCCCCCTCAGGGTCCCCTTGAGGGTAAGGGGTAGGGAAATAAATCAGGGGAAAACCGGCCCATGGTCCCTCACCGTTCAGGGCTGGCACAAAATCAGCCTTTTATCCTTTCAGCACGGCTCTCACACCCTTTGGAGGTGGATAGGGAGAAAGGGTTTGGTGAAGAGACAGAAAAGAAAATGGGCAGGAAAAAAAAGACCCTGCAAAATTTTGTGAGTCGAGGGGTGGTCCCAAGGTTGGGGGTTCCCCTCATTTGGGGCCCTCCCCCGTCTCCTAAAGGCCCCCCCCCCCCGACAAAAACGGGCAAGGGATTGCGGGGGTTAAAAACAGAAAGGGAAAGGGAAAAGAAAAAGATTTTATGATTTGTTACGCCGCTGCCTCGTCTCTCTGCCCCAACACAGGGAAGGGTAGGGGACGCATGCTAACACAGGGTGTGAACACGAACAGCTTTTCCAAAAGGGACAAGCACCACAGCGTCCCAGAAAACCCCGAGGGGAAATGCCACGGGCGAGGCGGGGAAAAATTAACAAAATGACAGTCTTTTCCCTTTTTTTACACAATTTTTTTACCCCTACCTTTTCTATGGCACAATACAGGGGGGAAAACCCGCATGTTTTTCACTGCACGATCCAGCTTATCAGGGCAACACAAAGTTTATCAGGTACAAAGGCACACACGAGGTCTTCACAGGGGCACACCCCAAATCCGTCTCCCCCTTGGCTTTTTTTCCTCCGCTCACAGCCAGTTGCGTCATGTTTCCATCCCTTTATGTTAACCATGCCCCGGTCATCCTTTTTATGTTAATACATGTTTCGCACAGAACAAAGACCCACTGGGTAGCAAATATATTAGTTTCCTTCTGTTTCTTTCTTTTATTACGTAAATATATATAAAATTCTAAATTTAAGTACTATGTACATACTAACACATATGAAGAGAGAGTTTAAGAATATCCAAATGAAAAAGGATTTTGTATCGGGAAAAACTAATAAAAAAGATAATAATAAAATAAAATGGATATTATGGGGTAGATTTTGTGATGTTTTTCATCAAAACACAACAACAATTTTCATATTTGTACATAATATAAAATTTTATAAAATATTATTTATATATATATATAATATATATAATATATATGATATATATATTATATATAATACACTAATGTACACTCGTATGTGAAATATATCATATACCATGTAATAGTACTATAAGTATATATACAACTTATATAATATACATTATATATTTTATCATAGTTAAAAATATAATAATTTATATAAAAATTTATATATATTATATAATATATATATATATATATAATATATATATATATATATACTATTTATATATTAATAAAAAATTCAAATTTGCAATTATTCTATTACCCCCATTGTTGTGTGTGTGTGTGGTTTGGGGTGTGTTTATTTATATATATATATTATATATAATAAAATATTTAATAATATATATATTATATATATAAAAATTTTTATGTAATTTTATCATATATATATATATTTATATAATATATAATAATTATTATATATAATATATACCCTATATATATAATATATTTAATATATATATATAATATATATATATATAATAATTATAATTAATTTAATTATATAAAAACTAAATAACATAAATATTAATAAAATATTTTTTAAAATTTTATTATATTAAAAATATATTTTAAATATATAAATATAATATAAAAAATAAAAAAATAATAAAATATATAAATTTTCTCCCCTCCAAAAAATTTTTTTTCCCCAAACCCTCTTTTTAAAAATAAAAATTATTTTAATATTTTTTTTTTTATTTAAATAATGTTCCCCTTTAATTTTCCCTTTTCAAATAACTGCTTTTTAAAAAAATAAAAAAAAGAGAAAGGGGGAGGAAAGAAGAGGGGGAAGAGAAAATATATTCCGCATTAAAACGAAGGAAGAAGGAAGGGGGAGAAGAGGGAAAAAAGGGGAAAAAGGGAAAGGGGGGGGGAAAAAAGAAAGGAAAAAGTTTTTGCATAAAGGGAGAAAGGGAAAAGAAAAGGAAAAAGAAAAGAGGAAGAGAGAAGAAAAAGAGGGGGGGAAAGAGGGGGGAGGGGAAAAAGGGGGAAAAAGAAAGGAGGGGAGGGAAAGAGAGAGAGAGGGGGGGAGGGGAGAAAAAGGGGGAAAAAAGAGAGAATGGGGGGGGGGAAAAAAAAGAGAGGGGAAAAAAAGAAAATTATTTTTTCACTTAAAATTAATACATCTCCCCCTGTAAAATTCATTCCCTAAAATATATAAAATTATTTAAATCAAAACCCTGTTATCACTGTTCTAATTTGTTTTTCCCCTTAAACCCAAAATCTACCCCCGTCCCAGCAACCAATGATTTTTACAAACCCGGGGTCAGATGTACCTTACTCTAAAAAATTTACTTTCGGTTTTCTCTATACTGCACTGCATAAATTAAGTACATTTTGCTTTTGGGTTGTGTGTGTGGTGTGGTTTTTGGGGTGTGTGTGTGTGTGTGTGTGTGTTTTTGTTGTGTGTGTTTTTGTGTGTGTGTGTTGTTGTGTGTTGGGTTGTTTTTTTTTTTCCAAATTGTATATATATTAAAAAAAATATATTAAAAAACTCTAGATTAAAATAATTTTTTTAAACATATATTTATATATTCTTACAAACTTCTCTCTCTTTGTATATTAAATTAAAACAATAAAACTATGTATTATATGTATATATAATTATGTTTTATGTACTATAATTGTATAAAAACACACACACACACACAACACACACACACACACACACCCCACCCAAAAATATAATATATATATTTTATATTTTATATATATTTTTTGGTGTGTGTGTGTGTGGTGTGTGTGTTGTGTGTGTGTGGTGTATAATTCAATAAATTTCACTGTTTTTAAAAAATTTAAATGTACTGACTGGGGGAAAGGGATATCCCATAAATATCATATATATAATTTTCCCCCAATATACGGCAAATATTTCCTTTTTCCAATCATCATGGGTGGAAGAATACAGCCCCCCTGTTGTAAAACAAGTTTTTTATTGTCTTTACCTTGCTGACACATTTAAAATACAATAGGAAATTTTAGTAAGAAAGATGATAATTGTAAAAAAATGATATTATCATACAATAAAAATATAATGATAAAATTATATTCGAAACAATGCTTAGCACCAAGGGGTCAGTTATTTCCCACCTATCTCACTTGTTTACCCCTTTTTCCCTTGGGAAAATTTTTTTTTGCATTTTATCAATTTAGTGTTACCAAGAGTTTTAATACCTTTAATAATCATAATAATCAAATATAACGTATTGATATCAATATATTAAAAAACCTTTTTTATACAATTTCAAAGGGGGAATGGGGTCGGTACTAGGCCTACTGATAAACCCTTGGTGGGTGAGCAATGTGGAGCATCTGTTGTAAAGAAATTCACAAAAAAAAACTACATGAACAGCATTAAATCCATAGTGGTTGGTTAATATGTTTAATGTTCCTTCCCCTCACGTAAATTACTTGAGAAAAAGTATAGACACCCTTTTTTTTTCTTTTTTGGGGGGGGGGGGGGGGGGGGGGGGGGGGGGGGGTTCTTTTAAAAAAAAAAAAAAAAACCCAAAAATGGATAAGATAAATTTGACTAATAAGAAATAAAAAAACCAATAATCAGTGAACAATATTCCATAATCCCAATAATAATAATGTTAATGCCTAATGGGTGATTAATGATAAAATATAAATAATGAAAAATAATATAATAGCAAAACCATGTTTTTTTTTGGTTATGTCGGTCCCGAATGCCGCCTTTTCTTTAGGGAAATAACATCATTACCCCAGTTAAGCATGGTATGGGCAAGAATAAGACATGCCACACCTTACCTGTAAAATCACAAGTTTTTTTATTTTTAAATGTTCCCCCCTCCTAGTCTACACATAGAAAACGGCTCCTAAAAGTTGGCTGAGTCCCCCACCAAGGAGTTTTTTTGTTTACTTTGTCCTACAGATCTTACCAACCTGTTTGTTTGTTTGCCCCCCCTCCCGCCTTCCCCTCCCCTTCTCCTCTCCCTTCCCCCTATATGAAAATTTGATTAAATTATATATACCATACAGAAATAAATTTTTTATACAAAGAAAAAAAAAAATGTTCCCACCACTAAATATAAAAAATGAAATGAAATAAAAACAGATAATGCCCCCCATGAAAAAACTATAATAAAAAATTTTTGAAAAAACCCGTAAGCTTAATGATAATAATAACACTAAAATGATAACCAACTGTAAAATGATAAATAACCACTAAATGAAAAATAACAATGTTAATGAAATATACATTAATGATTGAAATAATTATAAAAATGACCATATAACACTAAACATAATAACAATGGGGAAATGATAATAAAACCACTTAAGTGATAAGATAAGGAATAATTGATAACCAATAAAACCATCAAATTAACGAATAATACGGAGTACATGTTCCCCCTGAAAGCCCCCACTGTGTATTGGCAAAAATTTTTTAACTTACGTGGTCACGTTTTTTTCACTTTGCACACCGTTTTTTTTAGTTGTTATGAACTGTTTTTTTGTTTTAACACCCTCGAACCCAAACCTTTGTTTACCATAGTACATTCAAACCAATTGAGTCCAATCCCCATTTTTTTTCCCAAAAAGTCCCCCCTTTTTTTTTTTTCTGGTGTCCCCACCCTAATAATTAACCCTGTTTTTTTAATAATGTCCAAATCAACTAAGAAATTAATTTGTAATGTTTATAATAAATTAACATTAAACATTGGAATAGCATTAGTTTTTAAAATCCAACTAACTCAACACGAAGTTTTTTGGAAAATGTTGAGGGTTCCCACTGAACTGTACATTGACTTCCTCAATGGCTTTAAAAAGGGTTTCCCCCCCCCCCAAATACTAAAAGGATCACACATAAAATAAGGGTCATAAACCTTAATATAATTAAGGGGTCCATACTTAAAATAAAAAAAATCAGTGGCAGGCAAATGAACCAGACTCTTTTGCCAGGTGGGGGTTACCCCTGAATTGGGTGGCCAAAAGAGCCCACTCCCTTTTTTTCCCTTTTGCCCTGGGCATGTCCCGACCCCAAACCTTGAATTTCTGATTTCCAGACCACAAAAACCTTTTTTTGCTTTTTAAATTTTTTTCCCCCCGAGGCGTTTTTCCGCAGCATTAAACAAAATATGTAGCAACCTCGCCTTGACCTGGCAAAAAAGCAGCTATATTCCTCGCCCCTTTTTCCATCGCCACTATTCCCCACCCTTAAATAATGTTAAACTGAAATGCCAGATAAAATTTATCTTTGATATCCCAAAAAAAATCCCTCAATCGTTTTGTTGTTTTTGGTTTTCTTTTGTTGTGTGAAAATAAATTTTTAAAATAATAATTATACTAATAACCACACCCTTTCAACTTTGGTTTTTTTTTGTTCAGAGGGGTGGTTCCATCAACAACGAGCCAAATTACGTGGAAATAAGATGAAAACTGGGGAAATTTGCCCCATACTCCCCAAGGCACCTCCCATCCTAAAAAACAGTTTTTTTTTTTCCCCCGTTGTTGGGCAGCACAGTTTCCAATTTTGGAAAACCTTTAAACCAATGTTTCCCCTAAAAACAAAACCATTTTCCCCTTTCCCCATTCCCAGCAGTAAAAGAAAGGACCTCCATCCCCCCTTTTTCTTTCCGGACAACCAAAAGTTTATTCTATCTTTTAGGCTGAAGTTATAAACAAGAATGACTTCACCGCTATAGAATGCAATCCATCGGAAGGGGGTCCCCCCTAAAGACATAGCCAACCAAAAGCTTTTAGGAAAGTTTTTTTTTTTACATATTACAATTGATCCTCTGCAGAAAATTCCTGGAGGGGTGAATTTTTTTTTCCAAGAAAATTTTTGGGCCGTAATCTTTTTACCTAAAAAATTGTTTGGGGGGTTTTTTCCGTTTAAGTAACAGAATATGAAGGGAAACCTCCTTGGAAAAATTTTTTTTTTTGTAGTATATACAATTGAAAAATCTTTTTTTTGCAGAAATTCACTGAGGTGTGATTTTTCCAGAAATTTTTTTTGGGCCCCTCAAAACTCTTTACCTAAAAAAGTTTTTTTTTTTCTTTTTTTCAGTAACAGAATAATTAGGGGAACCCTCTGGCAAAAAAAAGCAAATGGTCCCCCCCCCCCCCCCCCTTCCAGAAGTTGTTAGGGATAAGGTAAAAAAAGAAAAAAATAAAAAATCATTTTCCGCCTAAATTACTTTTACAAATTATTCCTATTTTTGCCAGTGTTAAACATGGGTTTTGCAGGTTTTTGTTCCCCTCTTCTTTTGCTGGAGCCAAACCCACTTAAACTATTTGGCAAGTCTTTTAGTGTTCCCCCCCCATCCAAAAATATTTAAATATAAAAATCCCCAATTTCCCTATACCTAAAACCCAGAACCTCCTTCCTGTATAACAATCAAAGTGGCCCCCACTTATTTTTCCCCCGTTAATGTTTAAAAAGGTGATATCTAACTACGTAGTTTTTACAGAGTGTGGCGAAACAAGTGTGGTATTAATTCCCTTGGCCACTACCCCACAGTTGCCCAAAACTAGGCACCTCCCGATGTGCCCCTAAGTTCCCCCCTGTCCCAAGATGCTCTCTCTGCTGGCAAAAAACGTGGAGGATTTTTCTTTTGTTATTTCCCATGGTGGGGGGTTTTGGGAGCAGTGGCCCCCAGGAAGGTCAAACAGGAATCACTGCCCCCTGGTTAATTAGATTAAAATATTAATGCACAGAATTTCCAGTAAAATGGGTGGGAAATTTAAAGCATAATTTGATTAAATTCCGCATTGCCACACACAACTATAGTAACTCCCCAGGAAAAAAATATCACAAGACATGCCCACTATAGCAGTAAACACATTCCCACAGCCAATTAAACAACAATCCCTGTGCAAACCTAATAGGTAAAACAAATAACAATTTGCAATTTTCCCTCAAAAGGGGACCAGTTTTTATAAATGGTTCCCAAGTTGCTCCATAGGCCTCCCCCTGCACCTTTTCCCAACATTAGTAAAATGCCCAAGAACCCTCTTTAAAAAAAAAACATACCTTAGCATGGATGGGCAGAATTTTTTACTCCCACCTTATACAAGAGGCTTGAAGTAAAAAATTCCCTGGACAAAAAAAACGAACCCCGATCACCATTTTAATGAAACCCGTCCCCACAATCTGGCTTTTATTGCCAATTATAAAATCCCTCAATTTTTCTCTCTACATTCGTCATTCCCCCCCCTTTTTCCCCCTTTTTTACCCTGCAGTTTCTCCTCTCCCCTTTTCCTCATGCTTTTTACTTCACCTCCCAAAAAAATCTGAAATAACTTTGTTGTCCCCCGAATCTTGTTTTCCTCTTCAGTTTAATTTTTACTTACACCGTTTTAATTTCATCTCTCAAGAGCTATTTCATGGTGGGGAATCATGTTAAAAACCCTACTAACCAAAAAACCTGGTAAAAATAAAAGAAAAAAAACCTACCACCTTTGTTTAATGCCGAAAGTAAAGAAATCACAACCCTTCTTTTCCTTTCTGTTTTATTGGGTTTTTTTTTTGTCCCTTAAATTATTTTGGTCCTATATCCTCTGTTTTTCCTTTTTTTCCCTCTGATTTTTCTTTTATTTTTTTCCTTTCATTAGGTTTTTTTTTTTTCCCCAACTAATACACTGTCCCCCTAGAATCCCCCCTGGTTCCATTTTCCCTTTCTGATTTTTTCTTTTTTTGGGAGCTTACAATGTAAATTCGAACTTTTTTATATTTTTGTTTCGGCTGTAAAGAAAAAGTATCCTTTCCCCATGCGGCCCCCGCCCGAAATGCTGTTATCCTTTTCCCATTTTTTTTGGTGGTTACGACTCTTGAACCCTGTAACTAGAAAGATTAAAGAAATTTTTTTTGAATACCTGAAATTTTTTTTTATTTTTTCCCTTTTTGGCCATCTAAAGGTTTCTGTAATGAATTTGATCCCTTTGGGCCAAATCAATAGTGGTTTAGGTTTGTTGCACCATTTTTTTGTGCCATTGTAAGGCAATTTGTTTCCCCAAAGGCCTTATTTCCAGAGAGTGGAAGGGTTTTTATGAGGTTTTGTGCAAACCAACTGAGGGAGTTCCCCAGTAATAAATAGTTGAAAAAGGAAGAAGGAGCAGTATATGGTTGTTTTTTTTTCAAGGCAAAAGTGGCTATACAGTTTTTTTCCCCCTTGTAGTTAGGACACTAAAAGAATCAAGAGGGAGTGGTATTTTTTGAAAGTGGGTGAGTTTTGGGAACGTCACTGCAAAACCAACACCCAGGGGTAAGTTTTTTTTTTTTGGAAAGCCATCCTTGTTTTTTTAAACATGAATAACCCTGGAAGGAAAATTTGAATTGGAGGAACATTTGTTCCCCAAGGAAATGGTTGGAAGGAAAGAAAACAGCTGGGGAAGGGGGGGGGGGGGAAAATATCTGATTTTTTGGGTGGAAAAACTAGGGGCTTTTGAAATATGGGGTTTTTAGCAATAAATCTATGGAAAGGGGAACAAAGACGGCCCAGAAAAAACGGAAGAAGTTCCGGAGATGGGGAGAAAAAAGGGGGAATGGGGAGGAAGGGTTAAATCCATGTGGAATGGAGAAAGGAATAGTAAAAAACGTGGGGAAGAGAAAGCAAAAGGCAGGAAGCAGGGATTCAATGGGAAGGAAAGTGAGTTTTAGTTGGGAGGGAAAAAGTTTTGGTGGAAATTGGAAGGGCCCATAGCATAAGAGAACCATTTTTTATTTTTGCCGTCCACATCCCTTGGGTTTTTTCAAAAAATTCCCTTTCCTATTCCCCTCTTGTCCCTTTTCCTAAGTGAATACTCCCTTCTTTTTCTTAGATTTGCAAATTTTTTTCCTATATTCCCCTTTTTCCTTTGCTCTAAGTCATCTACTAATTTAAAATGGGTACATGCAAAAATGAAATGGAAAGGTCCCCCACCATATCCCCTGCACTCCCCAAAGCACAATTTTTTTCCCCACCCCCCCAACCCCACCAATGGGATTCCCCCCAAAATTGATAAGGCTTTCGTCCTTATTTTTTTTGGAACCATAAAAACCCACTCTTTGGTTGGTCCTATTGCTTAAAGTTGGGCCCCCCAATTTGCAAAAGTGGAAGCCTCAATTTTTCAGTACAAATTATTTTTTTTAATTATCACATATAAAATCACCGGAAAGGGTCATAATCAAAGGAAGAAAAACAAAGCTATCCCTTTCCAATAAAAATAATCCTGGGGCAATTGGACAGGTTAAGCCAAAAACAATGAAGGCAATTTAATGCAATCCAGATGAGTTGGCCCTGCCTCCCACACTTTTCCACACTAGCAAACCTTCCAATGAACTCCCAAAATACACACCTGTGGGCTCAAAAACAAAGCAAAATTTAGCCCCTGAGTGACAGCCGATTTAATTTCTGCCTTGTCACATACTTTTTGTTAGTAGAAAGATTTGTTAGGTTAATTTTTCGGCAGTGGAAAAAACTGGGGTTTTCTTTCTTCGTCAGATTTAATTCCTTGGTAAATATTACTATGAATGTTTTTTTTTTTTTTTTAACCTAAAGAGTTTTTTTTTTTTTTCCCTGAGTGGAAATCCATCCCATACAAAAAAATCAATTGGTTTGATCAGTTTTTTTTGGTTCAGCAAGAAAGTATGCTAAAAATAGAATAAAAAATTCCACTATTTTTTTGCTCGTGAAACACAGTGGAGGTTTTTTGGTTTTTTTTTCCCCTTTTTGGCCCGGAGGCCCAAGAGGAAAAGACCCAACCTTCAAGTTGCAAAAGGCTTGTTGTTCCAACGCCCCCCCCCTAACAAGGCTTCCTTCCAACGAACCTTTTACGCTAGTAATTTGCCCAACAGAGCAAAGTAATAAACAAATTTAAATATGCCCCAAAGAGCAAATAAAATCAACAAATTTAATGTGCCCAAACAGAGGCCAATAAAATTTTAAAATACCTAAGTTTCACCGAACCTTTCCGGCTCCTTATCTCGTTCAACAATTCAGTAAAAAATCATATTCTCTTATTAAAAATATACCATATATATTATAATATATATATATATATATTATATATAATATATATGATTTATAATCAATGCACCCGTTTCTCGCGAAGGAAATCGCACACACCGCAACAAGGACCCTACGCAACTACTTGAAAAATAAAACGTGGAACCAATGGTCCCCCCCCCCCAACCAAGGACAAGTCCCTTTTTCTTGAACGCGTGCCGTTTTTCTTGCCCTTTCTTCTCTTCCTTTTTCTTTTTATGGTGGTTTTTTTTAGGGACTATATTTTATTTTGCCCTAATTAATCCCCCCTTGATCCTTTTCCCTCCCTTCAGTTTTTTTTTTTTGTTTTTTTTTTTTCTGGTTAGCGTCCCACATGTATTCCCCCAATTTATAATTTGTTTTTTCGCTGTAGAAAATTAATCCCCCTCATGCCCGTCCTCCAAAATTGTAGTACCTTTTTCGTCCGGTGTGTAGATTTCTGGAGCCCCGTTTTTCCTTCTTTCTTCTTTCCTTTCTTTTCCTGGTTTTTTAGGGTTTTTTGTTTTTTTTTTCAGCTGTTTGTTTGTCTATAATCCCCTGGATCCCTCCTTTTTTTTTTTCCTTGCCCACCCTTCCGGTTTGTTTTCTTTTAAATTTATATCAATTTACTTTTTAGTTTGTTTTTTTTTGTTTTGTCAGGAAGATCTTTTTGTTTAGGTCCTTTCCAGTAATGTTTAAAATTTACTTTTTGTTTAATAGATGGGGTTGATTCTGCAACCTGTAAAATCAAAAAGAATTTTTTTTATATTTCAATGTCCCCCCCACCTTTTTTTTTTAAATATTAACTTCCGTCTTAATGCCCCTGTTTTTTTTAGTTTTGTTCTGTTTGCGAGTTTTGAATCTTTGGGGCAGGTGTAAAACATAATTGTTCTAAGTATTTTTTTTTTCCTTCCCTTTTGGTTTTTTTTCCCTTGGCAACCATCTGCAGAAAGGGTTCCCCATTTTTTCCCATGTTTTTTTCCCAATTCTGTGAAGATTTTTTTTGGGTTTTTTGTTTTGTTGTCTTTAAAGGTCCCCCCCCCCCTTTGGTTTGGTGTTTTTTTTTGTTTTTATTAAGTCTTTGGTCATAGCCAATGTGGGGTCCCCCCCCCCCCCCCCCCCCCCTAGTTTTTTTTTTTTTTCCTGTTTCCCTTTGGGGGCTCCTGGCCCCATGTTTTTTTTTGGATGTTTTTTTTATTCTTTTTAAATGAAGCTTAATTTTTTGTGGTTTTTTTTAAGATTTTTTTTAACTTTGGGGGAATTTTCCCCCATTGGTTTTTTTTTTGGTATTTTTTTTAATTTTTTTTTGATTTTCTTTTTATGACCACAATTTTTTTTGGGGTCTTGGTGGGTTGTATGGGGGCCAATGGGAAATTCATTTTTTTCATGGGCTTTTTTTTTCCTTTGCATCTAAATTCAGCCAAAAAATTTTTTTTCGTTTCCCTTTTATAATTTTTTTTTTTTATGTGAATGGAACCCCACTGACCCCATAAAAGTTCCTTTTTTTTTTGTTTTGGGTGTGTTTGAAGAGAAAAGAATATTTTTTTTTTGTTTTTTTTTTTTGTATTTTTCATTATTACAATCCCTGTTTTTTGTAGCTTTAGTGTTTTTTTTTTGGGGGTTTTTTTTTTTGGGAATTAAAGTTTGTAAGTGATGGATTTTGTGAGTCCTGTTTTTAATATTATTGTGGGGGGTTTTTGGTCCCAGTTTTGTTGTTTTTCTTTGCATAATTTTTAATCCTTGTGTTTTTTTTTTTTTTAATGGAAATATGTTCCGCCCCAAATGAGTTTGGATTTTTTCTAATTTTTTTAGAGGTAGTTTTTTTTTTCCCAGATAGTTTTTTTTGTTATGTTTTTTTTTTTTATTTCTGGGAATGTTAAATTGCTGCAGATGTTTTTTGAATTTCCTGGTTGTTTCTTTTTATCCCCTTTTTTTGAGCCATCAATGGAAAATTCTATTTATAGTTTTTTTTTTTGTAGTTTTTTTAAATGTGTTTAATTTCTGGAATAATTTGTTTTTTTTTTTTGAATGGTGATTTGGTTGAGGAGTATTTTTTTTTTTGTTTTTATGTTGTTTTCCATAAAGTTTTGGTTTTTTGGGTAAATAACTCTCCCTGAAGATTTTTAATCATGCCATGGGGGGTGTTTGGGGATTATTTTTTGAATTTTATGCACACGTTTCCGGAGTTTTATTGCTAGGTTGTTAGAATTTTTGTTTCCTTCGTTTCCCCGTAAGCTCACTGTGGTACTAGTTGATCTTTTCCCTGTCCCCCCCCCCCCCCACCCACTCTCTGAGGATGTGATTAATTCCTTTTTTTAATGAATTTTTTTTTTAATTATTTTTGTTTTGCCTTTTAAATAACAACTGTGCTTTTAGTAATTAGGTTTTTTTTTTTTTTATTTGGATTTTGTTGTTTATTGTAATACATTCCAGTTTCTTTTATTCTGTTTTTGTTTTTGTTAAATAGTGGAAAAACATTGTTTTTTTTTTGGTTTAATGCTTTTTTGAAGAGCCTATGATTTTTGAGTTTTTTTTGATCTAGAAACATTCCCCGTTGCCAGTTCCCTTAGTTGCTTTTAATTGTTTTTGTAAGAATTTTTCTAAAGTTTTTCTTAAATTCTGGTTGCCTTTTGCTGCTTCCAAGATTTTTGTTTATTGCCCGTATTCCTAATTTTTTTTTTTGGTTGTTTAATGTATATTTTTTTTTTATTAAATTTTTTAATAATGTTTTTCCTCTTTTTTCTCCCCCAGTTTTTTTTTTTTATTGCAGTTTTAGTTTTTTTTTTTTTTTTTTCCCCATTAATATGTTCCATTCACTTAGATATCCTTTTGTTTTTTTTTTTTTTTTTACAATTTCTATATGGGGTTTTTTTTTTTTTTTTTTTTTTTTTCCCCCTCATTTTTTAAGTTTTTTTGGGGTGCATCCTAATTGTTTTCACGCCCAAGGATTTTTTTTTTTTGTGAACCATTTGGGAGTTTAAAAAAATTTTTAGTTTTTTTTCCCGTGTTTTAAATCCTTATTCCTTATTTTTATTGGGTAAATTGGGGTTTTTAATCCCCTTTTTTTGTTTTTTTGAGAAAGCACATTAATTTACTTTTTTTTTTTGTGAAAGTTTTTTATTTTTTCCAATCCCCCAATTTTAATTTGGGCCCCATTTCCCTTTTTTTAGTTTTTTTTTTTTTGTTTTTTTTTTGTAAGGCTTTACTTCCTATTTTGCTTTTTGGATCACCTTTCTCATATTTTTTTTTTTTTTGTTGTAACTTTTTTGTTTTAGTAGAGTTTATGTTTCCTGCATAAATATTAAATTTTTTTTTCCTCCGGATTTTCTTTTTTTGATAATTTTAAAAGGTCCCCCCCCCATTTTAGCAGTATTTTAAAATATAAATTGGACTTATTGGTGACCCTTGGAAGGGTACGCCACTTTGGTGGTTTTTGTAAAAAAAACTTTTTTCCTGATGTTAGGTTTTTCCATTTTTTTATTTTGGGAATTGTTCTTTTTTTTGTTCTACTGGTTTATTATCCATTTGAAATAGTTTTGCCTACAATTTCCCCTTAGTTTTTTTGACATTTTTTTTTTTTTTATTATAAATGCTTTTTTCATGATTGGAACCTGTGTCCAAAAAGCTTTTTCCCCCTGAGATCCAATACAATGCCTAAACAATGATTTTGTATTTTTTTTTTTTCTATGAAAAGGCTTAATTTTTTATGTGGGCCCTGTCCCCCCCTATTATATGTTTAAAGCCCTCAGTAAGTAAAATTTTCCCCCTATTAGGTTTCCCCCCTGGAAAACATGTTTTTTTTAAGTCCCCCCTTTATCTAACTTGTTTTGTGTTATTTCTAAAGCCACCCCATGTTTTTTAATCTTTTTTTTTTTTTTGTTTTGTTGATATTTTTTTTCCCGAATTATCTTTTCCCCAATACAATATGAAAGTCCCTACTAAAAAATTTTCCTATAAAGAAAAGTTTTTTTTTGCTTTCTGTTGGGTTTTTTTTTTTTTTTAAACCCGGTTTTTGTTTATTATTGGGATTTTTATCGTGCAATTTTTTTTTTTTTAATTGAATCTTGGATATTTTCTCCTTTTTGGAACCAGTTATGAGTTTTAAAATTTTGGTTTTTTAATATTTTGACTTTTTAGTATGTTTTGGGTTTGGGGTTAATTTTTTATAAAACGTCATCTTGGGATTTTTCCATCTGGTTCCCCCCCCCAGATGCTTTTTGTTTGTTTTTTTTTTGGCATTTCCCCCCTTTTAATTGCCTTTGTTTTTTTTTAAATCCAGTAGGGGAAAAAAATTAATTTCCTTTTTTTTTTTTATCTAATTTTTTCCATTTTTTAATATTTTTCCTAAAATTAAAAAATAGTCCCCCCCTTTTCCCTTTTTTTTTTTTCCTAGGTTCCTGAAAAGTAGCGTTTTTTTTTTTGGGCTTTTTTTACTTTACGGTTTCCCCATAATATTCCATTTTTTTTTTATTTTTTTTTTTTCTAGTTTTTTTTTTGGTGTAATAATTTTTTTTTGTTTATTGCGTCATTTTCTTATTTAGTGGATAATCCCCATTGGAAGTTGTTTTTTTCCCCTGTTTAGTTTTTTTTTTTTTTTTTTTTCTTTTTCGAAAAATTTCCCCCCAGAAATCTTTTCCTCCCTGGTGGAAGGTTTTGTTTAAAATCTAATTTGTTATACAGACCCTTTTTTTTTTCCCACATGGAATTGCCCTTTTTTTTTTTTTTGTTGTTTTCCTTATTATGATAAGTCTAGTCTTTTTGTTTTGCCTTAAATAATTTTTTTTTAATATTCGTTAGTTGTTTTGGGTTTTGTGCTATCTGGTAGGCCCCTTTTTTTTTTTTTTTTCCTCCATTTATTTGAAAAGCTTTTATTTTTTTTTTTCCCTTTTTTATATGTCCATTTACATTTTCCCCCTTAATTTCCCACATGGGTTGTTATTTTTGGGGTTTTTTATCTTTTAAATTTCTCTTTGTTTTTTTTCAAATGGAAAATAGTTTTTTAAGCCGTAAAACTTTTTTTTTAAAATTTCCCCAATTTTTTTCCTGTTAAATTTTTTTTTTTTTTTAAATCAATTGGAAAGTTAAGTTTTTTTTTTCCTATTTCCCTTGTGTTTTAAATAGTTCCTCTTTGGATTTTTTCCCGTCCATCCTTTTTTTTTTTCCCCCTTTTTGAGTATTTTCCCCCAATTTTTTTTTTTTTTCTTTTTACAACTGTTATCTTTTATAATGTTTTTTTGTTTTTTTTTTTTTTTTTTTTTTTTTTTTTTTTAATCCTTTTTTTAGTATTATTGGGCCAAATGGTCCCCCACTATCTAGGTTGCGGATGTTTTTTTGGTTTTTTTTTTAACTGAATTATTACTTTAGGGGTTGGGGGGGGGGGGGGGGAAATCCAAAATACTAGGTTCCTATGGGTTTTTTGAATTTTCCTTTTGGCGTTGTTTTTTGGGATCAATTTCCTAGTGTTTTTTGGTTTTGATTCCTTTTTGAGGTTAAATTAATTAAAATGTTTTTATGTTTTGACCTTTATCCACCTTTTTTTAATACTTTTTCCCTGTTGTTTTTGTTATTTTTGTTTTTTTTTTTGTTTGTAACTTATAGTAATCCATTTCCAGTAAAAAAAATGATGGTGAAGCCATTTTTGGAATGTCTCCAATTATTAATTTTTGTTTTTTTCCCTTGTGATTTTTGGTTCTGGGGGTATAATACTGGAAATTCACTTTCCTGTTTTTTTTTTTGATATCTTTTTTTTACTGGTTTGGTTAAAAAAAAAATAATAATCCCAAATATGTTTTGCAACCACTTTGTTTTTTTTTTTGTAATTTACCTTGTTAATCCTAGAACCTTCTTAACGTTTTGGTTTCCCCCAGTATATTCCTGTACCCCCCCCCCCACCCCCCCCCTCCTTATTTTGATTTCTTTTTGAATTTTGCCAGGACATTTTTCCCTTTATGCCTTAATAGCCTAATACCTCCCCCTCCCCAATTTTTTGATTTAATTTCTATCCCCTTTCTAATTTTAAAATCGTAATAATTAATTTTAAAGTAAATTATCCTTTCCCCCCCTTTTTTAACCAGTTTCCCTCCCTGTTTTTTAATGGCTTAATTTAAAACCTGGGTTTTTTTTCCTTTGGTATATGAGATATTTTTTTATTTTTTGCTTTTTCCCTTGTTTTTAACAACGGATTCTGGGTATTCCATAAGAAATTGGAAAATTTTTGGGGGTCCCATTTTACCAAATCGATTAGATTCTTTTAGCAATTTTCTTTACTGTCCCGTTTTTGATTTATTTCCATTATATTTTTTTTGTATTTTATTTGGAATTTTATTAAAATCCTGATGTTTAAGTTAATTTTTATTTGTTTTTTTGGGTTTTTTATCAATCCCTTGGAAATATATTTTTGGGCCTAATCCTTTTTGCAGAAAGTCCCTTCCCCTTGCAATTTTCCCCTTTTTTTCCTTTGCTGACTTAAATGTTATCTTTTGGTGGTTTAATTTTGATCCCCGTAATGACCCCAGTTATTGAATGAGTTCACCCCTATAATGTGTCCTTTTTTGTTGTGTTTTGGTTTTTTGTTGTTTTTTGGGTTTTTTTTTTTTCGTCTTGTTTTTTTTGGTAGTGTTTTTGGTGTTGTCGTTTTATGGTTTCTTGGACCCTTGTTTTTTTGGTTTGCCGTGTGTTTGTTTTTTTTTTAAGTGTGTGGTCCCCCCCCACCCCCCCACCCCCCCCCCCTTGTTTTTCTGCTTTGGTTTGGGGGTTTTTTTGTTTGGTATTCCTGGGTTTTTCTGTGGGGGTTTTTTCATTGTGGACTTAAAGTAAAGGCTTTTTGTGGTTTTTTTTTTCCTTGTGTCCAATTTTTTTTTCCCCCCGTGGGGCCCATATGTTTTTTGGCCGCTTCTACTGTCCCCCTTCCTTAAAGGTTTTTGAAGTTGTTGTTTTAAACTTTTTTCCTTTTTTGTTGTTTTTGTTTTTTGTGTGTTTTTTTTTTTTTATTTTTTGTTTTTTTTGTTTGTTTCTTTTGTTTGGTTTGTGGTCCTTTCGTAAATTTTGTTTTTTCTTGTGTTTGGTCATTTTATTTTTTTTTTTTTGTTTAGGGGTTTTTTTAAATTGGTTTGTGTTATTGGTCTTTTTTTTTTAATCTCTAGAAATTTTGTTTTTGGGTGTTTTTTTGTGTTTTTCTTTATTTATTTTCCCTGTGGGCTAAATTTTTTTTTTTGTGGCCACTTTTAGATAACATTCTTTTTTTTTTTGTAAAATTTTGGTGAAAATGGTTTTTTTCACACACATAGAAAGCCAGTTGCGGGTTTTTTTTTTTTTTCTTTTTTTTGCCAGTCCCCCCCCCCCCTTTTATAACTTATTTCCCCCATATTGACTGCAAAAGTGTATTTACACCCCTTTTTTTTTTGTTTTTTAAACATGTTTTACATTATCCCCAATGTCCACCCCCATATCTTTTAAAAAACACATTTTTTTTTTTTTTGTAAACATTTTTTTGGTAATTTGGTAAATGTGTGTAATTGGGTCTGGGGACTTTGGTTAAAAGCTCGTATGTGTTTCCCCCCCCCATAGCTACTTCTTTTTTTGGGTAAGAATTCCCCCCCCTCCTTAAAAGTGATTTCTTCCAGTGGAATTTGTGGGTAAATTTTGTTCTCATTGAGTTTCTTAGTACATCTTTATAATTTTCATTTTGGGTCATGTCCCCCACACCCCCCCCCACCCCCCCCCCCCCTAATTGTTTTGTTTTTTTCCCCCTTATTTTCCTCATTAAATGTTTTTTTTTCTATATTTTTTTAAGTCTGTTTTTTCTAACTTGGGGTAATAATCGTTCCCATAGAAGGCAGTTTGTTGTTTGTTTTTTTTGTGTTAAATTTTTATTTGAGTTTGGCTGTTTTTTTTTACAGAATATTTTTTCCCCATCCCCCCCCCCCCCCCCCCCCCCCCCCCCCCCCTCCCTAGTTTTTTTTTTTTTTTTTTTATTTTTTCTTTTTGGTGGTCCCCTTAATTTTTAGATAAATAATCCTTGGGATTTTTCAATTCCTTATGGGGCTTTTCAGCCCCTAAAACCTCCTGAGGGAAAATCTTTCATTTTAATTGTCCTTTTTTTGGAAATTTCCTAGTTGTTTTTTTGTTTTTTTTTGATTGGCCACTTTTTTTGGTTTTTTAATTTAAAGTGGTTTTTTGTTTTTTTAAAATAAGTGGTTTGCAGATCATCTTTTTTTTAAAATTTGAAATGAGGTACTAAACGGAAATTTTATTTTATTTTTTTTCCTCCTTTCCCATATTTTTGCTTGGTTTTTTTTTTTTTTTTGTTTACTTTTTGTTTTGTTGGGTTTGGGGTTTTCTTTCCGGTGGCTTTTTCCATTTACCGGCTTCCCTTTTTGTTTTTTTTCGGTGTTGTTTTTTTTGAGATTGGGTTTTTTTTTTTTTTTTTTTCCCCTTCGTTTTTTTAATCACCCTTTGTTTTTCCCTAGTTTCTTTCTTCTTGTTTTCCCTCCCCCCCCTTTGTTTTTTTGGTTTTCATGGTTCCCATGTATTTGGATGATTTCATGGTTTCCCGCCGTTCACCTGAAAAATTCATAAATTGAGATTCAGGTCCCCCCCCCATAGATCAGGATTTTTCAACTAACACTCAAAAAAGTTTGATGTTTTTTTTACTTTCAACAGCGTTTTTTTTTTTTTTTCAATCCGTTTCCCTTCTCTGAGCCCACTGTTTCCACGGCGGTTTTTCGCGATACTAAAAAATGCCGAATCGACGGCCCGTTTTCGTGGGATGGAGGAATCCGGATCGACCCGTAGTTCCACAGGTTTTTTTTTGTTTAACAACGTGGGACATTTAAAAATTATATTATTATTGATGTTAAAAATTTAACTATATGTTACTTATACACTCCCCTATATATATATATAATATAATTAATATAATATATTGTATATTATTTATTAATTAATATATATATTGGCATAATTAGAATATTAAGATTATATATTATATAATATTTATATAATATATATGGTTAAGTTTAAAAAATTTATAATTTTAATATTTTATAACATATGTATATATTAATAAATCAATTAACATAATAAATTATAATAATATATACCATATTTTTAATAATATTAATTATATTATTAATTAATTATTATTTTAAATATATATTATATATATGCATGGTTGGTGGGGTGTGTGGGGTGGTTTTTGTATGTGGGGTGTGGGTGTGGTGGGGGTTGTGTGTGTTGGGTGTGTTGTGTGTTGTGTGTGACATATAATTTAAAATTGTTAATATAAAATGTTACATATAAGAAATGGTGTGTTTTTTAATATAAATATATAAATAATAATAATATACAAATATTAAATTGTAGTTTTATATACATTCCTATATATAAAATAAACATATATATGTTTATTTCAATTTTTTATAAATATAATATATATTTAGAATCATATAATAATTATAAAGATATATAATATATAATTTAATATGAAATATAATTTGCAATTATATTTTCCCCCATAGTACTGGAAGTTAATTATCTGCAAACATATTAATAATCTTATATTATCTTATAACTATTATATATCTATCAATTATTATATATATATGAATATATATATAAATATATAATATATCATGTTGGCCAAGATAAATTCCCAACTTCCAGTATATGGAAAAAAAAAATATTGTCACAATATATTTTCATATAATATATATATATAATATATCATATATATATTTCTATCATATCTAATTATATATTAAAATGCAATATTATCCCCATTTATATAATGTTTTTTTTTTTTATATATAATGAAATGTAAATAATATCTAAACATTCATATTTTATATATTTAAATTTTATAATAATATATAAACACATAATAAATGGTAAAACATTTTTTATATTACCAATATTAATTGTTAAACACAACACAAACACCAACACACAACCCACCACCCACACACACACACAACACACCAACACCCACACACATCAATATAATATTATAATATAATATAAATAATAATTATAGATATTAAATATTTTAACATACTAATGTTATATTTATTTATATATAATGTTTTTCATTATATATATTATTACATTTTTGTTTAAAATTAAATAGATTTATAATACCTTTTACTAGTATATTAATTATATATTATATATATATAATATTAATATATATAGACATATATATTATTATATATATATTATAATTATTAATATTATACTCTATATATATAATATATAGGACGTGGTCTATTTAACCATTAGTAATAAATTTTTTACATAAATAATTAATAAATCAAAACGTAAACCCTGACTAACGGTCGATTTTTTCCGGATTTCTCCTCCACAACGGCCCCGTCCCCCCGGATTCCGTGCTCGTTAAATTCCGCGAACCCGCCCAAGGAATGACAGCCCCCTTCATCAGAAAGAAACGATTTGAAAACCCCTGTTTTGTGAGTTTAACATCCACTTTGAGTGAGTGAAAAATCCTGACTCCTTATGACTCCCTGATCCTCAATTTCTGATCCAGGTTTTGGAAGACCCTGAAAATCAATCCATAAACATGGACCCATGGAAAAACCCAAACAAGAGAAAACAAGAGAAGAACCCTAGAAGTGGATAACGAAGAAAAACCCAAATCTCCAAACAACCGAAAAAACCACAGAAGCCGGAAAGGAAAGCAAACCCGGAAGAACCCAAACCCAACAAACAAGTAACAACCCCAGCAAATTGGAGTAGGAAATAATAATTTTTCCTTAGTTCTCATTTCATTAAAGATTGGATCTGCACCCCACTAAATTTTAACAACCCCACTTTAAATTTACAAAAGCCCCCTAAACCAAATTCATAATTTTTCAAAAGTACATAATGAAAGATTTCCCCCTCAGAGTTTTTTTTTTCTACGGGCTGGTGAAAGCCTAAGAAAAATTTGAAATCCAGGATATTCTAAATTTAAGACCCCACCAAAGATAAAAAAAAACCTAGGAAGACCTGGGAATATTATGTGAAAACATCCAACTTTTCAAATAAATCACCAAACTGCTCCCCTAATGGACGATATACCCAGTAAGAAACAAGAACCCCCTTTAAATATAAAAAACCATTAATGAGAAAATTAAGAACCCTTTTTAGGAAACATGAACCCCAAAATGACAATTAATAGAGTAATAAGAATCAAGAGACAAAAAGTAACCCCCACAAAAATTCCACTGAGAAAATCCCAACTTTTTTAGAGGGAATTACCAAAAAAGAGTAGCCGTTTTTATAGGACATTAACTACTTAAACCAAGTCAGACATAACCCATTGTCCCCCAATACAAAAAAATGGTTTTTTTTAACCAACTTGTATTTTAGAATGTATGGACCATGGGGATTAGTTAAACATGAGTTTAAAAAACAAAAAAAAGGGTGGAATACTTGCCAGTCCCAAATATGGGCAATATTTTTTATTAAAGACTTGGCCAGAAAATAAAACCCCCGCATTGCTTTCTATTTGTGGATTTGAAAAAACCCCATTCCACCAAAAATACAAAAGAAATTGGTTAAAGTTGGCACAAATTAAAAAGCAACAGGAAACCTAAATAAGAAAACACAAACACCCCAACAATTCTTTTAGGAGGATAAAAGACAAACTTAACAATTAAAACCCCTAAACCAAAAAAAAAACCAAGTAAAAATGAAACACCAGGAAAAACAAATACGAAAGACACAACCAACTCAAAGGAAAAACAAAAACCAATAACAACCCAAACCAACAAATGAAAAGTCCAAACACTTTTTTTCCACCTTTTAGAAGACAGTAAGAGCGCAAAACATAAGCCGGCAAAACTGACAAGAAACCAACAAAGCCCCTTTACCTTTTTTTTTAGGCCAAGAACCCCCCCACAGAAACCAGAATTTACCAAAACCCCACCAACAAAAACCAAGGACCCAACTTCAAAACAACCCCCCACACAAAACAAACCCAACCAAGGTCCCCAGACATAAACCGAACAACACTTTACAAAAAAACAAGACGAAACAAATTCCAAACAAAACAACATACCCAAAAAGACACATTAGACCTCACCAATAACATGGGTCATTAAACCGACTCCCAAGTACATTACACAAAGGATAACATTTTAATGTCCAGCCAATTTGAAGAAAAATTGCCCAGAAGAACCCCCTTCTCCTGGCCCAAGAAAAATAGCCCCCAAAATATATTCAAGATGAAATAACAAAAACATAAATTTAACTTTTAAAACCCCCAGATAAATCCAATAATACAAAAATATAATGGAAACTTAATCAACGCCATTTAGCAAAATAATGCCCGAAAAGAATCTTATTTTCAATTTTGGGTAAAAATGGACAAATTTTCCCCATATTATGGAATTACAAAAGATCCCGTGGTTTTAACAAAAAGCCAACATTATAAAATTATCTCATATAACAAAGAAAAACCCCCAGGTCATAATAGCCAAAACAGAAGACCTGGTTTTTTTTTTTTTAAAAGAGAAAAGATTAAAATTTACTTTAAAAATAATTATACAATAATTTTAGAAAAGGAAATAGAAAAATCAAAATTGGGAGGAGGTAAATAGGCTTAATTGCATAAAAATGTTTCCTGTCAATTCCAAAAGAAATCAAAAAAGAGGACAAGAATATAAGTGACAAAGTAGAAAAAGGTTTTCTAGGATTAAAGGTAAATTAACCAAAACAAATTGGGGTTTGAAACAATATTGATATTTTATACCAACCCCATGTTAAAAAAACTATAAAATAAAAAAAACCCATAAAAGAATTTCCAGTATTATACAGACCCAATCAAAACAGAACCAAAATTAAATATGGGAGACCCCTTCAATGCCCTGCCCACCATCCATACTGGGGAATGATAATATAAAGTTTTTTTTTAACAAACCAATTAACAAAACATGTAAATATATTAAAGTGGAATTAAAGTCAAAAATAAACATAAATAATTTTGTTTTTTTACTCAAGAATCAACCAACTAAGAAATTGATCCCCAAACACCCAAAGAATCAAACCATAGACCCTAGTAAAAAATTTTTTTGGAAATCAAACCAACCCTAAGTACTATTTTCAAGTTTTTTAAAAAACACATCGCACCTAGATAGTGAACCAAATTTTTGTGCCAAATAATACTAAAAAGAATAACCACCATTTAAAGATAAACAGTGTTTTTTTGTTAAAAGAAAAAAAATGGCAAATACCTCAAAAGAAGGATGGGACCGGAAAAAATCCCACAAGAGAACTATATTAACAAAAACAGAGAATAGGAAACTTCACTTCCAATTTGATAAATTAACCAGAAATGAATTAAAAAGTACAAGGCTTCCCCCTAAAAATATTTTCCCTTTTGAAAACAGAGAAATTTTTAAAAGATTAAACCCAAAATAAACCATGGTGGAAATAATGAATGTAATGGACCCATTGTAAAAAGAAAAAAAATAAGCTTTTTTTTCCAATAAATGGAGAAAAAGCCTTACAATTTAGCAAAACAACCTATATATAAAAAAAAATTTATTACAAAAAGCCCTTAGACTTATAAATAATAAAAGGAAACAAAAAAAAAGGATCAATGGGAAAAAGGGTTTCTGTAACGTACAAATAGATTTTTTTAAAAACTCCCACCAAAAAGATTTGGGGGACATTTTTTTCTAAAGAACTAACAGGGAAAAAAACCAACTTTCAATTGGATGTTTTAATCCCCTAATAGAAAACAAAATGACTTTGACCGAATAACAATATTAACACAAAAAAACCCTAGAAAAAAATTAAAAATGATAATATGAAAACCCGTAAAATAAAAAGCCCAAAAAAACCTGCTATCAGACCTTAGAAAAAAGAAAAAGAACTAATTTTAATTTAGGAAAAATATAATGGGTAAATAAGATTTAAAAGAAATATCCCTAAAACTGACTTCAAAAAACAGCAATTAAGGAATGCCAAAAAAACAACAAGCATCCTGGAACCGATGAAAAATCACTTTATGAGTTTTTTTTTTTTTTTAAAAATACCCCCAAAAAACAACCCCAACAATAACCCCTAAAAGTCCAATATTAAAACCAATTGTTGTTAAACCTCATACTGGGTTCCAAAGGGAGAATATCCCAGATTTCCCATTAAAATAAATGCACTGATAATCCAATTTAGAAAACGGTTAAAAACCCAACCAAGAAAGCAAAAAACCCTTCCTTATAGATTTTTTATTTAAAGTAAGAATTTCATGTATTTGGGAAGATAATTTTCGAAATATTTAACAACAATTTAAACCCATGGTTGGGCCTAATAAAACCAAAATAACAAAACAAAGTTTTTTTAGATTAAGACCTTTAAGGTTTTCCAGACCTAAAATAAGAAATACTACCTGATGCTTTTTACTAATAATAGACCCAGCCCCACATAAAATTTAAAGCTTTCCATAGAACAAAAAAATACATCATTGTTTTTTTTAAGCATTATTGAATTCTAGAAAAAGCTTTTTTTTGACACAAGTCCCCCACCCCCCCCCAATCATGGAGCCCCATTATAAATAAAAATGTCCCAAAACCTAGGAAATTGTAAAGGCAACCTCCTAAATGGAAATTTAAAATACCCCCATTTAGAAAAACACATAACATTTCCAAAAATACAAATTTTGGGAAACCTAACATCAGAAAAAAAGGTTTAAAAACAACCACAAAAGTGGGGCCCCGTAACCTTCAAAGGGGTCCCCCCCCCCCCCCACCAATAAAGTCCAGTTTCTTATTTAATATTACTGCCTAAAATTTGAAACCTAATTTTTTACAAGAAAGAAATGGAGAAAATAATATATGCAGATTTGAAACCATATAAACTTCCTAAACTAACAAGTAACAAAAAACCCTATTAGAAGCATCCAAAACCAATAGAAAAGTTCGACAATTACAAAAAACTAAAAAAGAATGGGCCAATCATTGGGATTTTGAAATACTTCACAAAAAAAGGAAATTTTTAAATTGTGCCTTTTTCTCAAGACAAAAAAGATAAACCAAATTTAACCAATAATAAGAATTAGATAACACGAAACTTTAAAATTTACACTCCCAATGTTACCCACCCAAAATCCTTGGGCTTTAACATTTAGATGCACCCAAAACTAATGGGTTAAAAAAACCCAATATAGAAAAATGTTAAAACGAATTAATCTAAGTAGAATGAAATCTAATGAAAAAAAACCTAACTTTTTCAAATAATGGGGAGCAAAACCAGAGAAAACTTATTTTTAAAAATTTTTTTTTTTTTTAAATAAAATTTATACATAAAACCAAAATAAGAAATTACGGGAATAACAAATCTAATGGAGCAGCAAAAAAGAAACCAGAAATTAGGAAAAACTAGAATCCCTTTACAAAATCAGCAACTAAGACTGGGGCAAACTGATTGGGGTCCTTTAGATTCCAACTCCATCATAAGCTTTCTTCAAGCCTTAAACAAACAATTCCCCCAACATAACAAACAAAAATAAAAGGAACTTGAATGTATACAATTAACCAAAAAAAATTCCCTAATAAACCCTAAATACAGCAAACCAGTAAGAGCAAACAAAATAAATTAAAATCATAAAAAGAAATATATTCCCTCAGAGAAAAGAACAGAAGATCACTAAGTAAACACAGAACCTACGGAAAAACGAGACAAAATTTCTAAACTAGACCCCCCAAACTCCGAACCGTGGGGGGAATATCAAAATATATCCCAATAACCCCCCAATGGCAATTGATTATCTCCAATAGAGTATACAAAAAACAAACCTTTTTATGGAAACACCCACACAAAAAAAATCCTCTCAAAATCACCATTCAAAAAACATTATCAAAAGGAAAAAATTAAAATTAAACAATTAAACTACAAAAACTAATAAATAGAAAATTTTTTTTCACTGAAATGGCTCCCAAAGAATAAAAAAGAAACCAGAAATTCAACCCCATCTCGCAATTTTTTTACATCCAAGAATAAAAAACATAACCAAACTATTCTGGAAAAACTCCTCCTAAAATTAGAAATCAACTCATGCAGAAATTTAAATTTTTTGCCATAAAACACAAAAACGAATTAAAATTTTATGCAATAAAACAACAAAACTGAACAAACACAATAATATTAAACCAAGAACTCCACAATCAAATCAAACTACAACACTAATTCAAAACCCCAAACCCCACTAAGCTACAACCAGATTGTAAGATGAAAATACAAAAAAAACAATATTATTTGTTTCTCTCAACACCAAAACAAAAAAGATTATGGTCCCAGTGGGATTTTTTCCCCCATAACAATAAAAATATAAAGGAAACGAAAATTGCTGAATTTTAGCCTGCAAAGAAAAGCCCCCCAATGAAAATAAATGATCCCATGCCTCCATTACCCACAAATAAAACCCAAAATTGGTCCCATAAAAAAAAAATCCAAAAAATTAAAAATACCAAAACAATGGGAATCAAATTTAAAAAAAGAAATCTTAAACACAAAAGAAAATTAATCTCATTAAAAGAATTGAACATTTCCAAAAAACCATGGCCAGAACCCAGGGGAAACAGAAAACTAGACACATTGCAATGAACAAAACTTAATACACCAAACACACAAAGACTAAACAACAATTCTTTTTCACAAGAATGAACATGGAAAAATTGGGAACCTTTTTCTGCAGATGGTGGCCAAGAAACCAAGAAAAACTATAGACATAATGTTTTTTTTTTACACTGCCCAAGAATTCAACTCGCACAGAAACAAAAACTAAAACCTGCAATTTGACGAAAGTTAATTATAAAGACATTGAAAATAGAAAATATTTTGAATTACAGGGTGCAGATTCAACCTCTTTATAAACAAAAGTACGTACATACTGAATAAACATACCAAAAAGAATCCTTTCCCCTAACAAACCAACCTAAATATTGAGTAATAATTTTAGAACAGGAAAGCCAAGAAAAAAAAAAGCGGATCCAGGGGAATTATAGACAACAACATTCCCCCCCTAAAAAACCCCTAAAAACAGAAAAGACAGTAGAGTAAGAAAAACCCAGGCTCCAGAATCTAACACCGACCTTGAAAAAGGTAAAAACTACATTTTTTTTTTTGAGACGCAATAGGTATTTCTTACAGCGAAAACAAATAATAATTGGAACTACATAATGAGGCCTTTACAGAAAAAAAAACTGAGGAGGAAAAGGTCCAGGGAAATTTTATAAGCCAATAATATATCCCCTAAAACCCCATAAAAAAAGAAAGAAAGGAGAAGAAAGAAAGAAAACGCCGCCGTCAGGAAAGGGACCTCTTGGGGTTGGGGACCATTGTTCCCCCACTATTTATTTTTTTTCTTCCATTATTGGTTTTTAGTGTTTTTATTTCCCTTGGTGCGTTTTTTTGGCGATTTTTTTTTTTTTTTTTTCCGTCCCCGAAACCGCGTTGGCCAATGTATATATAATTAAATATTTATATATATATATAATATAATAATATATAGATAGATATGTAAATATCTTTATTAGGATTTATATGGGTAAATCTACTGAAATGTTGGGAAAAACCAGAATAAAGGGAAAGCGAAAGTTCGTGAAAATTTTGTGGGTATTTTTAATTTTTATTGGGCTCCCTGTTTTGGCTTTTTAAATTTGTTTTTTTTTTGATTTTTTTTAAAAATTTTGCTCCCCGCCTGTGTGGGGCCAATATTTTTTTTTGTTTTTATTTACTGCTTTTTCGTTGCATTTTAACCTACCGTAAAGTTTTTTGTTCGGAGAAAAATGGCCATGTTTTTTTAGGGGCGTGAAACATAGCCTTTTTGCCCAAAGTTGAAGTTTTGGTCCTTTTCCTCCCTTTGGTTGGCTTCCGGCAAAGACAAAAACACACCTCCACTGGGTGTTCACATTAAGCAAAATAGTGGGGATTCATTTCCTTATATTTTTAGCATAACTTTCTTTTGCTTGAACTGACACAATGAAGTTTTTTTTGTTATGATGGAATCCCCCTCAGAACTCCTTTTTCGTAAAACCATATTAGTAAATTTTTTTTACAAGAAATTAAATCTACGAGAAAACCCCCCCGTTTTTCAACTGCCGAAAAAATTTAAAACCTAACAAATTCTTTCTACTAACAAGTATTTTTGAACAAGCCAAAGAATTTAATGCCTGGTTCAATCCCCAGGGCTACTTTGCTTTGGGTTTAGCCACAGTTGGTAATTTTTTTTGGGAAGTCAATTGAGGTTTGGCCTAGTGTGAAGTGGTGGGGGAGAAGGCAACTTTCATCTGATTGCATAAATCTGCCCTTTCATTTGTTTTTTTTAGGCTTTACCTGTCAAAATTGCCCGATTTAATTTTTTTTTTAAAATGGAGATTGTTTTTGCTTTTTTTGTTTTTTCTTCCTTTTTTTGATTTATGACCTCCGTGATTTTAAATTTTTTTTTGATAAAATAATTAATAACTTTGCAATGAGGCCCCCTTCCCAACTTTTTTGCCCAATGGCACTTGTTAGCCAGGACCAACAGAAGTTGGTTTACTTGTTCAAAAATAGAACGGGGCCAAAGCCCTAATAAAATTTTTGGGGGAATCCCATGCCTGGTGGGTGGGGTGGGGAACTGGTGGCTTTTTTGGATGCAGGGAAATTTATGGGGGGGGGGACCCCTTTCCACTCAATTGCCAGTACATTAATTAAGTAGATGAATAGAGAAGGAAATGAAATATAGAAACAAAAATTTTTTGGCAAATCCTAAAAAAGAAGATGTTAAAAATTTTCAACTAGGAAAAAGGAAAGAGAATAGAGAATTTTTTGAAAAAACCAGGATGTGGGGAACCCTCAGATTAATTGGTCCCCTCTTCTTTCCTATGGCTCAAATTCCACCAACCTTTCCCTTCCACTTAAAACTCACCTCCCTCCCATGAATCCCCTGGCTTTTACTGCTTTTGCTGTTCTTCCCTCCACGTTTACATAGTTTCCCTTTTCTCCATTCACAAATGGATACACCCCCTCCTCCCCCCTTTCCCCCTTTTTTTTCCACATCTCCGCCTCTTTCCAGTTTTTTTCTGTCCGTTCCCCTTTGGGGTCCCTCCCCATAGCCTTAAACTTTAGCTAAACCCCCAATCCCAAGCCCCTTATGTTTTTTCCCACCACAAATCAAAATATCCCCCCCCCCCCTCCAAGCGTCCCCCCCTTTCCTTCACCCATTTTTCCCTTGACAATGGTCTTCCCCATTTCATTTTCCTCCCAGTAATTCAATGTTTTTTTTAACAAAAGGAATTGGCTTCCCCAAAATTCTACCCTGGGTGGGGTTTGGTTTTTTTTTTGCAGTGGGACCCTTTCCCACTCCCCAACACTTTTTTTCAAATACCCCCTTCCCTCCCTTGATTTCTAGTGGGTCCCCTAACTACAGAACTTGTAAAAATCACCTTTTGCCTTTTGAAAAAAACCCCTATAACTTTTTTTTTTTGCTTCCCCCTTCTTCCCCTCTTCACTTATTTTCCTACTTGACTCCCCCCCTCCCCCAGCTTGTTAACCTCCAAATTAACCCTCACCTCCTCTGAATAAGCCCTTTGAAACAATGTTTTCCTTTCATGCAAAAATGGGTTTGCAAACACTAACAATGATGGGGCCAAGAGTCCATCCAAAAATTACAGACCTTTTATATGCCCACAAGAAAATAAAAAATCAGTATTTCAAATTTCATATCTTCTAATTGTTTAAAAACAGGTTCATATTCTAACACCACCCCTTAAGGGATTACAGCATTTTCGAACGCATGGAAGATACTTCCTACAAGGAACAATTAAATTCTCCCCCATTACCAATTTTGTAAAGCTACCAAAGAAAATCCAGAAGAAAAGAACCCCAGGGGGATATAGAACCCAGTGGGTGTATAAGTTGAAAACCCTAAATTGAAAAAAAGAAAATAAAGAAAAATCAAAGAAAACGGAAAACAAAAGGGATAAATAGACAATAAGTAAAATTAAGACCAAAAACCCCAATTAAAAGAAGGAAAAGAAGTTTGTTTTTATCCTACTTCCCGGCCAATTAAAAAAGTGGTTTTAGGTTTTTTTTCCCTTTTTTTTTTTTAAATTTTTTAACCAGGTTTTTGTTAGTATTTTTTACATGATTTTTTCCAACCATGGAATAGCTCTGAGAAGAAATGAAATTAAACGTAATAAAATAACTTGAAGAGAAAAGATCGCAAAGTTTTTTTAAATTTTTGTTCCAGAAAAATTTTTTGGAGGTGGAAGTAAGCCAAAAAATGAGAAAAGGAGAGGAAGAAACCCTTGCAGGTAAATGAAAAAGGGGGGGAAAATGAACGAATGTAGAGAGAAATGAATATATTGTCAATAAGCATTATGGCCGTTTTTTTTTTTCATAAAGGTTGATCGGTCGTGTTGTCCCCCGAATTTTTTTTTAAAACTTTCAGCCTCCTTGTATAGGTTGGAGTAAAAATCCCCTGCCATCATGCCTTTAAAACAATTTATGGTTTTTTTTTTTAAGAGGTTTTCTTTGCATTTACTAAATGTGGGGAAGGGGGTGCAGTGGAGGCCATAAGAAGTCACTTTTGACATTAATAACTGTCCCCCCCCCCCCCCCCCCCCTTTTCGATGGAATGATTTTTTTTTTTTACTTGTTTTTTTTTTTTTTACTATAGTTTGCAACCCAAACAGAATTTGTTTTGTGTTTTTATGGCCTGTGGAATGTGGTTTACTGTATAGTCCAATGTTTTTTCTTTTGTTTTGATTATTTTTTTCCCCTGGAGTTTCTAGTTGTGGTTGTGGGTTGCAAAATGCGGAATTTCTCCAAAATTCTGCTTTTAATCAAGTAACTGATCTGTTCCCCCATTATATTATCTAATACAGGTGGCCAAGTGGGCTTTCCCTGGTGGGACCCCTTCCTGGGGGCCACTGCCTCCAACCCCCCCACCTGGGGAAACAAAAAGAAATCCCTCCACGTTTTTTTTTTTTTTTTTTTTTTTTGCAGCAGGAGAGAGCATCGACCAGACCTAGGCAATTCCGGTTTGGCCCACCTCGTTTTTGTTTTTTTGGTCCCCCCCCCCCTGTGGGGTAAAGTGCAAGAATTTTTCCCCACACTGGTTGTTTTTCGCACCTCCCCCTGTAAAAACTAGTTAGGAAGATATCCACCCTTAAACATTACCGGAAATATTGTTCCCCCCACTTTGCATTGTTTTATACGAGAGTCCCCCTTGTTTTTAGTATAGAATTTTGATCTTTTTTTAAAATAATTTAAAAATTTTGGATGGACACCTAAAATGACTGCCAAATCGTCGTTTTGGTTTGGGCTTCCAGCAGAAGAAGGAACAAACCTGGCCACCATGTTTACACTGGCAAAAATAGGATATTTTTGTAAAGTAAAATTTTTTGAGAGGAAATTTGGATTTTTTTTTTTTTTTTTTTTCTTTTTTTTTACCTTATCCCCTACAAATCCTGGGATAACCCTTTTTTGCCCCTTTTTTTTTTTTTCCAGAAGGTCCCCCCCCCCCAAATAATCTGTATGAAAAGAAAAACACTTTTTTAGTTAAAATTGAGCCAACAATTTTCCCTTTGGAAAATCACCAGACTTCTTGCAACCATCATTGTAACAAATAATACTCAAAAAACCTTTTTTTTCCATAAGGTCCCTTTCCAAAAAAAAAAAACATATTCCCTGTAAAACTTATAAAAGAACACATTTTTTTTTAGGTAAAGATTTTAAGCCAATTTTTTTTCTTGGAAAATCAACTCAGATTGTCCCCCTTTGCCAGAGATTCAATTGGTTAATATGCTAAACTTTCCCTAAGCTTGGGTGCCTCTGTCTTTAGGAACCCCCCTCCCGATGGATGCAAATTTTTCCCCTTCCTGCTGGTGGCAGTCCATCTTTGGTATACTTTCCCAGGCCTAAAGATAGAATAAATGGCCTTGTCCCCCCTTAATGAAAAGAAGTTGATGGAAAGCACATCTTAAACTGCTTTGGATGAAGGAAAAATGGGTGTTAGAACCACATGTTTATTGTTCCCCCAAATTGGACTGTTGCCGCACACGGAAACTTGTTTTTTTTTATGAATTGAGTCCCTTGGGAGCCTATGCAAAATTCCAGTTTTTCATCTTTAATCACTGTAGTTTTTTGCCCCCCTCTGTGTTGAAAATTGAAAAACACCCCCCTCCTAAAACAAACCATTTTAAAGGGGGTGTTTTTTAATAGTAAATAATCTATTTTTTAAACAATTAATTCACAAAACAAGAAACAACCCAAAACAAAAGATTTTGAGATTTTTTTTGGGAATCTCCAAGATAATTTTTTTTTTTTATCCGCATTCAAGTTTTTGTGTTTTTTCAACAATTTATTGAAGAATAGTTGGCGATGAAAGGCGAGGGAATAAAGCTTTGGCTTTTGCAGTTCCAGGGCGATGTTTTTTTTCCTTAATATTTTGTATGCCCCCTGCGAACGCCTCGGGAACTTAAAAAAGCAAAGTTTTTTTTTTTTTTGGTTCTGGAAAAAAAATCAGATCCAGTTTGTTCGACCCATTGCCCAAGCAAAAAGGAAAAAGAGGGCTCCCTTTTTGGCACCAATTAAGTCTCAACCTGGCCAAAGGAGTCCCCCCCCCCCCCCCTGTCCACATTGCCCTGGCCCAACTTTGGATTTTTTTTAATAGTAATGAACAACCCCTTAATATAGTTATGAAACCCCTTTTTATAGTGGTGATCCTTTTTTAGTATGACCGTTTTTTGTCCATTTTTTGAAGGAGTCCCCCCAAATTTAGTACAATCCAATTGTGAAAAACCTCCACAATTTCACCTCTTTTGGGTTTTTTTTTTGAAGTTTAGTTGAATTTTTTTTTTAAAACTAATGCTATCAATTTTTAATGTTTCTTTTTTTTTAATTATAAACATTACAAATTTTATTTTAATAGTGTTTTTTGAAACATATAACGTAAATATTAGGACCACCCAAAAAGACCTTTTTTGAAAAATGGAAAATTTGGATCCAATTTGTGAAAATTTTTAACTAATGTAACAAGTTTTGTCCCCTATGTGGTAAAAAACATTTTTTCCCATAACTAAAAACTCACCAGTTGGAAACCGTGACCACCTTTAACTAAAATGCCCCAAAATCCCAACGTGGCTTTTTCCAGGGTTAACATGTTTTTATCCATTTTATTAATTTCCCTTTATTTGAATGTTATTTGGGTTTTTATCAAAATTATTCACTGTTAATCATTTATCACTAATGGGGTTTTTTTTTTTTATTATCAATTACATTTTTTGGTTTTATTAGTAGTGGGTTATTATTTGGTCCCCCCCATAATAAATCAATCCAATTCATTAATGTTTATTATCCATTACATTGTTATCAATTTGGTTTTTATTAATATTTCAACAGTTTTTTTTTTTTTTGTAATCATTATGGTTTATTTATTATCATTTAAGCCCTTTTTTACGTTTTTTCATTTTATTTTAAATATTTTTTTGCATTAATTCTGTTTTTTTTTATTTGTCATTTCATTTTTTAATAATTTTAGTGGTGAAACTATGTTTTTTTTTTTCCTTTTGTATAAAATTTTTTTTATTTCTTTTTATGTTATATTATTTTTTTATCCAATTTCAATATAGGAAAGTGAGAGAGAGGGGAAGGGAAAGGAGAGGGAAACAGGTGAAGTAATGTAGGAACAAGTTAAAAACCAACTCCCTTGGTGGGAAACCCTCAGCCCTTTTTTTTAGAGCCGTCCCCACCGATGTGGTGTTAATAGACATTCAATAAAACTTGTTAATTCAGTAAGTGGTTGGCATGTTAAATTTCTGTGCCATCCCATGCCTTAACTGGGGTAAGTGTTAAATGTATTTTTCCCTAAGTAGCGCATCGGAAAACAAGACATAACCCCCAAAAATGGGTGCTTATAGATTTAATTTAATTTTTTTTTTCCATCATTATAATTATTTTATCAAATTAATCACCATTAGCAATTAGCAATATTATTTAATGATTAGAATTATTGGTCAACTGGAGTTAATTGGGTTTTTTTTTTTTAATTTCTTTAAATTTATTCAAATTTTTTTTATCTTTATCATTTTTTCCTTGTCTTAATATACTTTTTTTTGATCATCATTATTATCCTTAAATCATTTATTCCTATTATTAAGGTTTTATTAATTATAATTACTAATTATTTTTTTTTTTAAATTATTACTATAATATCCCTAAATTATGAAAATATTGATATTGTTTTATTGTATCACTTTTTTAAGTTTATTGTTTTTTTAATATCCCATTATTAACAACTTTTTTTACTATTACCCTTGTTTTTATTAATTAAATTCCCATCCTATTTTTGAAAATCCATTAGGACTAATTTTCAATTATCTTCCTTTCATTCTCATTATCAATTCTTACTATTCCATTTAAATTTATTATTTAGTTGCCTTTATATCTTTATTAATTTATATGCATTATTTTTTTTGTGGCCAGTTTATGAAAATTTATTATATTATTTTTGTATCTTTAGTACTAATTTATCCCCATGTAATGTAATTATTGTTCTTAAAAATGTCTATTTGTGTTTAGTAGTATAATGGGGCTTTTTTTATCATTTAAAAAATATTTTTTTATTTCTTTGTTCCACCCCAATGCTTAATGATCATTAAATCTTTTTAATAATTTAATTAATCCTTTTTTCTTACTTACAAAATTCCTATTTGTATGTTGCCCTTATTTTTATCATTTTTTCATCATCCCTTTATAATAATTATTTGGTTTTTGTTTTAATGTTTTGAAAATGTTTGTTTTTTATAACATTTTTTATCATTGTCCCCCATTATGATAGTTAAATCATATTTATCATTTTTATTACATTCTATTATTTTACCTCTTTTTTTTATCATTATTAAAATTCTTTTGTTTTAATATTTTTTGTCATCAGCCATCAATTATTATATTTCCATAACTTATTTCCCATTGCAGTTTTGTTGGGTTAGGATTTTTTTTTTTTTTTTGTTTTATTAACTTTTATTTGAGACTGTAAGTGTAACAACCTGGTTTTCTTTAATTTTTTTTCCTAACCAGAAACAGATCTAACTTTATAAAGAAAGACGGGCTAAAAATGCCCCAACTTTGTCCTTTCTCTCCTCCTCTCCTGTACCCTCTTCTCTCCCCTTCCCCCTCCCTCCCCCTTCTTCCCCCTCCTATTTCTCCTTACCCTCCCCTTCCCTCTCCCGTCCCCCCAATCCTCCCCTCCCTCCCCCTTCCCTCCTCCACCCTCCCTCCCTCCCTCCCCTTTCCCCCTCCCTCTTCTCCCCCCCCTTTTCCCTCCCTCCCCCTTTTTTTTTTTTTTGGGACTTTTTAAGAAAAAGAAACAAGGTCTATTTTTTTCCTCAGTAATTTTTAAGGATGAATTTTTCATACTTTAAAAAAACCACTTATTTTATGTTTATTTTTTAGTTTTTTTTTTAAAATTTTTTACATAAAAGTGGTTAAGGGGCCAGCCCAAGGGGGAAACAGTGGTAGGAGGACTTTTCTAAAATTGGTTGAAAAAGTTTTTCTAATATATTATAAATAGTTATTTTTTATTGTAATGTTTAATAAATTTTTTTAAACTTTTCACTAAAATAATAACAAAAGAAATTTCCCAAGGGGGGTAAACGGGGAAGGGGACTAATACTGTTTACAAACCCGTTTGGAAATTATTTTTCTTTATCTTTTTGATGTTTAAAGATATTTCTTTAAATTTAATTTTCTATAAATTTCCTTTTGGGTATGTAATGTGCAGTCAAGTTTAAAAAAAAAAAAAATTTTTATTTAAACAGGTTTTTGTTATTTTTCCACCAAGGGGGGGGGGGGGGGGGAAATTTTTGGGGGGGGGGGGGAAAAAGAAAGGGAGGAACCCCCCCCAAAACAGAAAGAAAACCAGGAAAAAAAGAAAACACAAACACACAAACACACACACAACACACACCACACACACACCAAAATATAATATATTATATATATTATAATATATATTTTAAATATATATATATATTTTTTTTTTTTGTGTGTGTGTTTTGGTGTTGGGGGTTTGGGTGTATTTTACATAGATATATATGTACAATATACTAATTATTATATACTAAATACATAAAATTTATATGTGTATATTTATATATACATACAGAGAAGAAGTTATGTATAGATATATTAAATATATTTTACAATATATATTTATATCTGATGTATTTTAATATATATTTTTACAATAATACACATTTTGGGGGAAAAAAAAAAGACACACACACCCCAACACACACACACACAACACCCAAAAAACACACACACACACACCCCACACACACACACACACACACACACACACACACACACACAATCTCAAGCTAAAGTATTTAAAATTTTTATGTCGTGTCCTAAAAGATGGAACACCGAAAGTAAATTATTTAGAGATAAGGACATCTGTACTCGGTTTTGAAATTCATTTGGTTTCTAGGATTTTGGGTTTGACTTTGGTTAAGGGAAAAAAATTATGAAAAAAGTGATAACGGGGGTGTTTTATTTCAAGTAATTGTTAGTATTTTGGGGAATGAATTACAGAGGGAAGATATAAAGTTAAAAGGGAAAAAAATAAAAATTTTCTCCCTTTTTTATCCCTTTTTTTTTCCCCCCTTCCTCTCTCTTTCTCTCCCTCCCTCATCTCTCTCCTCTTTTCTCCCCCTTCTCTTCCCCTCTCTCTCTTCCCCCTCGTCTCTTCTCTTCCTCCCTTGTCTCTCTCTCTCTCTTTTTCCCCTTTTTTTTCACAACACTCCTCACTACATTCTCCCCCTCCTTCCTTTCTCTTCCCCCTTTCCCTTTTCCCTTTTCCCCTTCTCTTCCTCTCCCCTTTGTTAATGCGGGTATTACTCTTCCTTCTCTCTTTCCCCTTTTTTCTCTCTCCTTTCCTTTTCTCTCTCTTTTCCTCTTCTTCTCTTTCCCTTTTCCTCTCTGTGTTAATGCAGGATATATTTGTTTTAGACTCGCACAGCCATACATTGGCTTTTAAAAAAAGAAAAGCCCCAAAAAAGTATCAAAAGCATTTTTGGTTTTTAGTTTTGTTTTAAAAAACAGGTTTCCATTTGTAAAGGGAAAAATCAAGGGAGCATATATATATAAAATTATATATTATATATATATATATATATAATATATATTAATATATAAAATATTTTAAAGAGGTGAAATGGGTCAATAAATATTGTTTTTTAGTGTGGGAATAATTATTATATTTTAGTAATTTTTAAATATATTATAGCTTTTTTATTATATAATTTAAAATATATATTATATATATATATTATTTTAATTATGATATATATATATATAAAAAAAATATAAATATATAATATTATATATATAATAATATAATATATTTAAAATATTATATATTATATATATATATTATATATATAAAATATTTTTATATAATTTTTTTTATTATATATATATATTTATATTTATTTAATATGTTTTATTTCAAAAAATTTAAAAACACACACACACACACACACACAACAATAGGGGAATAGAAGAAGTTGCTAATTGAGTACCTTTTTTTTAATATATATATATAGTATATATATATATATATATAATATATAAAATTATATAAAATAATATATATATATTTTATAAAATATAAAATATATATACATATTTAAAAATTATATATGTATATATTAAGGTGGTTTATTTTATACTTTTAATTTACTATATACATAACTTTTATGATATTCTTCACATTGGGGCATATATGTGTATAAAATTTTATAATTTTTTTTTTTTTTAAAAATTTTATTTTTTTATATATAAATTAATAATATATATATAATTTTATTTATATATATGACAAATATGATATATTGTTGTTGCTGATTTTGATGAAAATACTCACAAAATCATCCAAATATCCTATTATATTATATTTTTTTTTTTATTGTTATTACCCATACAAAAATCACATTCATTTTGGGTATTTTTTAAACCCCCTCTCTTCATATGTGTATATGTATGTACAATGACTCTCAAATTTGAACTTTTTTTACTATTTTACTGTAATATAAGAAAGAAACAAAGGAAAAAAATATTATTTTACACCAGTGGGTCTTTGTCTCTGTGCGAAACATGTATTAACATGAAAAGGATGACCTGGGCATGTGTTAACATGAAGGGACCTGGGCAAACATGACGCAACTGGCTGTGAGCGGAGGAACAAGCCAAGGGGGAGACGGAGTTGGGTGCTGCTCCTGTGAAGACCTCGTGTGTGCCATTGTGACCTGATAAACTTTGTGTTGCCCTGTTATAAGCTGGATCGTGCAGTGTAACATGCTGGTTTCCCCCTGTATTGTGCCTATAGAAAAGTGTACGGGTAAATAACTTGTGTAAATAAAGGAAAGACTGTCATCGTGTGTTTATTTCCTGCCCTGCCTCGCCACGTGGCATTTCCCCTCGTGGTGTTCTGGGACGCTGTGGTGCTTGGTGCCTCTTGGAGCTGTTCAGTGTTCACGACCCTGTGTATAGCATGCCGTCTGCCTAGCCTTCCTTGTGTTGGTGGCAGAGAGACGAGGCAGTCGGCGTAACAATATCATAAAATCAATTTTCTATTTCCATTCCTCTTCTGTTTTTTAACCCCCGCAATCCCTTGCCCGTTGTTGTCGTGGGGGGGGGGGGCCTTTAGGAGACGGAGACTGGGACCCAATGATGGGGAACTCCCCAACCTTGGGACTCAGCCCTCGACTCAACTAATTTTGCATGGTCTTTTTTTTCCTGTCCACTTTTCGTTTCTGTCTCTTCACCAAACCCTTCTGCTATCCACCTCCTAAGGTGTGAGAGCCGTGCTGAAAGGATGAAAGGCTGACTTTGTGCCAGTCCTGAACGGCCTGAGGGAGCCATGGGCACGGTATTCCCCTGATTTAGTTACCTAGCCCTTACCCCTCAAGGGGACCCTGAGGGGTGGACTGTTTTATCCCCAACATAACCCAGGCTTACCATGGCCAGTAATGAAAACATATCCCCACTATTAGGGGCAATGAGGCTTTCCCCCTTATCAAATAGCGTCAACGATGTAAACCCACCCGATTCCCTGACCCCAGGCTCTCCTTTGACCACGGCTCCGAACACTGCAATAACTACCCTCTCATCAATGCCTACTAGTACAGTAGCCAACAATCAACCCTTAAGGAACATTTCCACTCTCCCAGCATGCTCAACTTCAACACCTCTATCCCCACAACCTCCAACATCAACCACCCCATCCTCCCTTATTAATACCTTACAGCCTTATTGCCCACCTCTCCATAACACTACCTCCCTCAACACTACTACATCTTCGTCACGCCCCCGCCCTTCTACTACCCCTATCTCTACAACAATCTTGAATACTCTCTTAAGCGCAGCCAAATGGGACCGATTTTTTGTGATCCCTCCCACAACTCCCTACTCTGACAACACCCTTCTCTTCCAACAATGTCTCCAAAAACAAGTAGGTAAAGTCTCTTTCCGTAGCCGACCCGACCGCTCCCGTCTTGTCACAGTAACATCCGAAAACCAAGCTATAGCATTAACAAAACTAACAGACCTATATGGTAACCCCATCCTTGCAGAACCCCATCCAACCCTCAATACTTGCACCGGAACAGTTTCAATCTCCCCAGCAAATTGCCCAATCTATGACAAAGATTGGTCAGATTGTGGAGAAGACCTACTTGCCTGTCTCACAGACTATGATGCAACATCAGTACAATGCTACTCCATTCCCCCCAGAGGTCATTGAAAGAAACCCACTAATATAGCCAAAATTACCTTCCGTAGACATGACCTTCCCCTTATCGTCTACATAGGAGGAGAATCCCTCCCTGTTCGTCCATACCAACCCCCTCCACGTCAGTGCCAAAATTGTTGGCGTCTAGGACACCCAGCCAAACATTGCTGTCCCACAGCCATATGTCCACTATGTGCCCAACCTGGCCATACCCGATCTAACTGCTCTGCACAATCACGCACATGTGCCAACTGTGGCGGCCCCCATAATGTATTTTATAGGGGCTGTTCCACCTGCAAATTTGAATCTGAGGTAGAAACTCTCAGATTCAAACTTGGACTCACACTACGTGAAGCCAGACAGGAAGCACGTCGACGTGGTTTCTCTCTTACTCCTTACTCCAGTAATACTGCTCATTCTACCAATTCTCCTAAACCCACCCCCCCTACATCTAACTCCCCCTCTTCTACCTCCTACCTTCCCCAGTCAAACTCTTTTGCCATCCTAAACCCTGACACTCCAATCTCTACTACAGATACTCCAATCACCACTACAACCCAACACCTTCCCCTCTCCCTCCTCGCACTACCCGTAACAGACAGAACAAACGTTCCACCCCCTCTTCCCCTACCACACAATCACCTCCACCTTCCTTTGCCCCTACGCTTGAGACACCAGTCCTCTCTTCCCCCCCTCACAAGAAATCCTTTATCCCCCAAAACTCCCCAACCAACTCCTCAGAAGAAACTATTGAAAATATTCAAGATTACCTCATGAAAACTGACACTCAACCTCCAAATCTTACAACTCCTGCTCCTTCCACACTCCAAGTAACTGCTGATATCCATCCTCCTCCTAATGATATCCCCCCTACACCCTATCCTCCTAACCCCTCCCAACACAGCCATCCCCCCCGAACCCGAACCCAACTCCGCCCACATTAACCCTCCCACCATCCTCTTTATCCCTTCCAGTCCCTCCTGGATACACACGTGAATCCCTTATGTCACAAGTATCCCCTTCCACAGACCCTCCATCTCCTAATACCCCTCCTAGTAGAACACCAACTCCCACACCTCTCCCATCTCAGACCTCTCGGTCCTTATCCCACCCTCTAGCTGCTTCCCCTCAAAATCTCCAACACGTACTACAATCTATATCACTAAAGTATAACTATCCTTCATTGGAATATTCGCGGTTTCCGCTCCCACAGACCTGACCTTCGTCATATCCTTTCCTCTTATAACCCATCTATTGTATGCCTTCAAGAGACCTTTCTTACACATCCTCCAATACCAATCCCCAATTATCATTTGTCTCTTCCCCACATTCCCTTTATGTCTTGTCCATACTTACCTCTGCTTTCCCCCACCTATCCCCCCTTCACCGACCTCCCAACCTATCAGACATCCTTACAGAATCCCACACTTTCTGCTTCAACAACCTATTCTCTTTCCTCAAACGCATACATATTCTTCATCTAATCTAACTCCTTACCACACCCAACCCTAACCCTTTCACTCACCAATTCCTTTGCCTAGCTTAGACAACTAATCACTAACTCAACCACCCTTCCCTAACATTAACTATAGTGCTACATGACCTTAGATGTCTAGCACATTTATCTTGCTTTTAACCATTAACCATTAACCATTCTGTTTTTTAAAAAGTCTTATTTCTTTCGCGATTACTTATATCATTTGCTTGATTAATTATTAATATGAATTACATTAGCATCGCTATCATTATTTTTATAAATTTTATGGTAAATTAAGTCTTCTTAGTATTGACATGGACTCTTTTTCTGTTATAAGATAGTAGCTCATAATTACCCACACCTTTTTTTTATATTATCATTACTATTATCAATTTTAACCATATATATATGTGTGTGTGTGTGTGTGTGTGTGTGTGTGTGTGTGTGTGTGTGTGTGTGTGTGTGTGTGTGTGTGTGTGTGTGTGTGTGTATACTGTGCATATATTTATATTGATATATATATACATATATATACATACATATACATACATATACATACATATACATACATATACATATACATTTACACACACACACACACACACACCACACACACACACACACACACACACACACACACACTACATATATATATATATATATATATATATATATATATATATATATATATATATATATATATATATATCGTGCTTGTGTGACAGATGAATTGGTATGTAAAATAGACACATGTGTTTATAATTACACACATGTGTATTTTAGCTATCAAAACTGCTTAAATTGGTCTTATTGTTAATGTCAGCATTAGTAAAAAAAAAAAAAAAAAAAAAAAAAAAAAAAAAAAAAAAAAAAAAAAAAAAAAAAATATTAATCAGGATTTCCATCACTGATTTTTATTGCTTTTCTGCTATTTTATTGCTTCTCTGCATCACATTGTTACCACTTCTAGCATTTGTTGTAAATTTACTCATTTTGATATTTTATATATAATTATGTATGATGAATTGTGTATTTTAATCATTAGCTGTGTTTGAACCATATCCATGTTGACAAATGTAGAAAAGGTAAGAATGAGAATGAATATCTTCATGGGTATTTGACAATTAGATATTATATGATATGTATTTATTTTTCTATCTATGTATTTATTTTTATATGTATTTATTTATTTGTGTATTTATTTTTATTAGATATGTATTTTCTGTTAGATATTTCTCACGGAGATATGATTGAAAATGGTCAGATCCATCTCCTGTATTGTGAAGATATTCATTCTCACTCATACCTTTTCTACATTAGCCATGTAGTTATACATTCTGTTATCTTCGTTCTATTTACCATTCATAGGACGATGATGAGTATTCTCCCTGACCGGATTCCCTTGGCTCAGCTCTCAGATGAGGAAATGTTGGGCACAGGAGTCTGTATCAAGAGAGAACTCGACGAAGGTGTCACCGAAGACATGTATTTAGAAATTAAGGAAGAACCGTATGATTATGCAGATGAAGCAAAATATAAAGTGAGTGAAGTAAAAGTGAAAGAAGAATTTCTTTTCTTCAAGGATCTTCAAGACCTCAGGCAGGATGCAAATGAAAAAGGCTCATGTGATTTTACTGAGGATTGCAACGATATTTCATCAGGAGGACCATTAGTGGCTGAGGATTGTGGGAACAGGTGCTCGTCAGATTGGGATGAGGCACCACTTAAGGAAACTTATGAGGAGGTTACACATGGAAAAGTGGATAGGAAATTGAAGTGTTTTTCATGTGAAGTGTGTGGCAAGACGTTCGATAATAAGACATACATAAAGATTCATATGAGAGTACACACAAAGGAGAAGCCATACGGCTGTGAATTTTGCAACAAAGCTTTCTCAAGGAAGAGTGACCAAGTGAAGCACAAAAGAGTACATACAAAGGAGAGGCCATACAGCTGTGAAATTTGCAAGCAAGCCTTCTCACAGAAAAAGAGTTTAGTAAAGCACATGAGAGTACATACAAAGGAGAAGCCATACATCTGTGAGATCTGTAATAGGGCTTTTGCTCATACTAGTTCAAGAGTGATACACATGAGAGTACATACTAAGGAGAAACCATACAGCTGTAATATTTGCAACAAGTCCTTCACTGTGAAATGTAGTCTTGTAAAGCACATGAGAGTACATACAAAGGAGAAGCCATATACCTGTGAGATTTGCAATAAAGCCTTCTCTTTAAAATATGTTCTAGCACAACACAAGAAAGTACACACAAAGAAACAATGTAGCTGAGGTTTCTCTCAAGAAAAATTGATTTAGTGATTTAGTGATTTACGTAAGGTTTCCCTCACACAAAATGATTTAGCGATAGTGTGCAGGCATGCAGAGTAGAACCCATATAGGTTTTTTAGCCATATAGATATCCTCGGATTTTCGTATTCCTGTTTTCCCTCTGGAAAGAAGAATACCAAGTGTACAAAAAGGGTTTCACATATAACAAATATTTTAGTTTCCATTGACTTTTTATCCATATGCATATTCTGTTGTCACTGACCAGGGCTTTCCCAAAATACGCTGCTAATGTTCATAGCATTCAAAAGGCTGCGATTTTTCCCCCAGTATAGCCACTGATATGGAGGTCATTGGCCATTTCATACAGGGAGAGTTTGTAATCTTTAGCATAAATTGTTATTACAAATATGGGTGGAAATTTCATGCATTTACATGATAGTGTATAAAATGTTTTATATTAACAGGTAAGGGGACTCAAGAAAAGAAAAAATATTTTGTATGTTTGTTTATAAGATTTGTAAGTAAAGGTGTTTCTTTAGACGTATTTCAAATTCATGTTTACTTTTGTGGTCTAGAATGTAGTTGCTGAATGACAGGTAATTTTTTTAAATGTATTTACTCATATTAGGGGTTTTTTGACTTTGGAGGGATGAATATCTTCCAAATCATAATGACAGTTATGTTGTAGACATATTTATGTATATATATGTATATAAATGTGTGTAATATACACAATATAAATTTTGTATCATTTATGTATTACCTATATATATTAATATTCTTTATATATATACATATATTGTGTATATCATATATATATGGTATAGACATATATACATATAATGTTTATTTCATGTACACATATATATATATATATATATATATATATATATATATATATTATATATATATATATATATATATTATATATAATACCATATATATGTATGTATAAAATATTATATAATACAATATATATGTATAAATATATGTTTATATAAATATGTATATATACATATGAAAAAATATATATACACAATATATATCCTTATATGTATGATATGATATAATATGTATGTATAATATATATGATCTATTTATATATACACATGTATGTTTACAGAGCATTATATATATATATATTTATTTTAATATATAAAATTTATTATTATATATATATATTATATATATTTTTATAAAATATATATATATATATATATATATTATATATATATATATGTATATATATATATATTTATATATACTATATATATATATATATTTTATATATTATATATTTTATATATATAATATAGCTGTATATTAGTGTAACAGATATAGATTTTTTTTTTATGAATATATGTTATATATTAATATATATTTAGTATCTATAATGAATATGTAATATATATATGTACAGTACACACAATAAATAATAAATATGTATTTATTATATATATATAATTTTATATATATATATATTTTTATATATAATATATATATATATATATATATTATATTAATAAAAATATATACAATATTGTATTATTTTGTATAAAATTTATATTTATATATAAATAATATTTATATATATTGTTTATATGATTTATCTACATTATATATATTATATATGTATATATATATATAAGTTTATATATGTACAGTATATGTATATATAGACAAACATTTTAAATATATATATATATTATATATATATAATAATATATATATACATATATAATATATATAATGTAAAATAATCTATATCAATATTTAAATATATATTTTTATATAAATATATTTATATACAAATATATATACATATATTGATATTTTTATTATTATATATATATATTATATATATATATATTATATATATATATATATATATATATATATAATATATATTTTATATATATATGCTCAAATCTATATATATATATATTCTCCAATATATATATATATTAATATATATAATATATATATATATTTATATAATAATAAATTTTTTTTATTTATTGTGTGAAATGTACTAATTTTTTACATATATCATTAATTGAATTAAAATGTAAAAAAATTTATATATAAAAAATTTAATATAAAAGATATACTTATAATAAATATAAAAATACATATATTTTTAACAAATAAAATTGACATTTTTCATTATAGATACAAAATATATTTTTAATATAAAACTATATTCAAAAAAAAAAAATCTATTCTTCTACCTAATATCCCTTTAATTTATATATATTTAAATATATATATATATATATATATATATATTATATATATATAAAATATATATATAATATATATATATATTATTATATATATCTTTATTTATATATATATATATATATATTTATTATATTATATATATATTTTTAAAATATAAATATTTTATAAAATTAAATATATATTTTAAAAAGGCCTGTAAACATCTGTGTATTATAATAGATATATATTTTAAACTACATCTTTTATCATACATACTAAAAGAATTATTGTGTATTATTTTTTTTTCATATGTATATATACTTTATTATAAAAACTATTTTATACATATATATTTGTATTATATTTTATATACATACATAATTTTTTTATATATAAAATCTATATATATTATATATATAATATATTATATATAATATTATTATTATTATAATTTGTACATTTAAACATATATATGTATATATGTCTATACATTATATTTGATATACACATATATATGTATATATATAAAAAATTTAAATATATATAGGAACATAAATTACATAAATTTTATATTGTATTTTTACACCTTTTATATACTTATATACATAAAAATGTCTACAACATAACTGTACATATGATTTGGAAGATATTCACCCTCCAAATCAAATCCCATAATATGATAAAACATTGAAAAAAAATTTCCCCGTCTTTTAGCAAATATCATTCAGACCACAAATGTAAAATTTGAAATTTCTGTCTAAAAAAACCCTTTACTTACAAATCTTATATCAACATACAAAATATTTTTTTCTTTTCTTGGCCCCCTTACCTGTTTAAAAAAACTTTTAACACTTTTCTGTTAAATGCATGAAAATTTCCACCCATATTTGTAATAACAAACATCTAAAGATTACAACTCCATGTATGAAATGGCCAAAGACCTCCTACAGGGCTATACTGGGGGAAAATCGCCTCTTTTAATGCTATGAAATTAGCACTGTATTTTGAACGCCCCCGCTGACAAAAGCATATGCATATGGGTAAAATCAAAGGAAAATAAAAAATTTGTTTTTATGTAAAACCCTTTTTGTAACTCTGGGATTCTTTCTTTCAAGAATACAAGAAAACGAAAATCCGAGAATCTATAGGCTAAAAACCTAATGGCTTTTACTCTGCTCCTGCACACCGCTTCCCAAAAAAAAAAAAAAAAAAAAAAAAAAAATTTTTTTTTTTTTTTTTTAAAAAAAAAAATAAAAAAAAAAAAAAAAAAAAAAAGGGAAAAATCTTTTTGGTTGAGGGAAACCTTCGTAAATCACTAAAATCACTAAAATTTTCTGGAGAAACCCCGCTACATTTTTTTTTTTGTTGTACTTTCTTGTTTGTGCTGAACTTTTTAAGAGAAGGCTTTTTGCAACTCAAAGGTATATGGGTTCTCCTTTGTATGTACTCTCATGTGCTTTACAAAACACATTTCCAGGAAGGACTTGTTGAAATATTCAGTGTTGGGTTTCTCCTTATAGACTCTCATGTTGCCTAGGAACAATTTTTGAGAGGCCCCTTTTTGCAAAAACTCACAGCTGTATGGTTTTTTCCTTTTTATTACTCTCATTGTATCACTCTTTAACTAGTATGGCAAAACCCCTTTTTAATTTTCACGATGTATGGCTTTCCTTGATTTTCCTCCTGTGTTTCCCCTACATTGGATTTATTTAGAAGGGGCCCTTTTTGCAAAACTCACAGCTATAGGGTTTCTCTTCTTGTACTCTCATGTGCTTTTCTAAACTCTTTTCGTGAAAGGCTTGCTTGCAAATTTCACACTGATGGCCTCCCCTTTGATGTACCTTTTGTGCTTATTTGGGGTCCCCTCTTCCTTGAAAAGCTTTTTTGCAAATTCACACCGATGGTTCCCCTTTTGTGTGTACTCTCTATGAACTTTATGTATGCTTTTTCGAACGTCTTGCCACCACTTCCATGAAACACTTCAATTCCTACCCACTTTTCCATGTGTAACCTCCTCAAATTTTTCCTTTAAGGGGTCCCTCATCCAACGACGAGCCCTGTTCCCACAATCCTCGCCACAAATGGTCCCCTGATAAAATTTCGTTGCAATCCTAGAAAAAAATCACTGACCCCTTTTTTCATTTGCATCCTGCCTGAGGTCTTGAGACCCTTGAAGAAAAAAAATTCTTCTTTCCTTTTCTTCCTCACTTTATTTTTGCTTCCTGCAATCATTTTTCTTCCTTAATTTCAAAATACATGTCTTGGGTGACACCTTCTCATTCTCTTTTGATACAGACTCCGTGCCCAACTTTCCTCATCTAAGCTGGGGCCAAGGAATCCGTCGGGGAAAATACTCATCATCGCCATGAATGGTAAATAAAGAAAAAACGAATGAAATACTACATGGCTAATGAAAAGTATGAGTGAGAATGAATTCTCACAATACGGGAGATGGATCGACCTTTTCAATCAATCTCCGTGGAAATATCTAACAGAAATACTATCTATAAAAATAATACACAAAAAAAATACATATAAAAAAAATACATAGTAGAAAAAAAAATACATATCATATAATATCAAATTGTAAAATACCCATGAGAATTCATTCTCATTCTTACCTTTTCTCATTTTTGTCAACATGGTATGGTTCCAAAAAACTAATGTTTAAAATACACAATTCATCTACTAATTTATATAAAATACAAATGATAAATTTACAAAAAATGCAAAAGGTAACAATGTGTCGAGAACAATAAAAATAGCAAAAACAAAAAAAAAATCGTGATGGAATCCTTTTAAATATTTTTTTTTTTTTTTTTTTTTTTTTTTTTTTTTTTTTTTTTTTTTTTTTTTTTTTTTACAAATGCTGACTTTAACAAAAGACCAATTTAAGCATTTTTTGATAGCAAAAAATACCATGTTGAAATTATAAACCATGTGTCTATTTTACATCCAATTCATCTGCACACAACACGATTATATATATATATATATAATATATTTATTATATATAAAATATATTATATAATATATATATGTGTTTTGTGTGTGTGTGTGTGGTGTGTGTGTGTGTGTGTGTGTGTGTGTGTGTGTTGTTTTAAATGTATTTATATGTATTATTGTATGTATATGTATGTTATGTATGTTTTTTGTATATATTTTCCCTAAAAAATATTGCACAGTATACACACACCCCACACCCACACACCCACACACAACACACCACCAGACACCACCACACACCACAACACCACACACCCCAATATATATGGAAAAATTGATAATAAATGAAAAAAAAAAAAGGTGTGGGAAATTTAGCACTATTTTATAACAAAAAGAGTCCATGTCAATACAAAAAACTTTTTTTCCCATAAAATTTATAAAAAATGTAGCGATGCTTTTTATTCATTTTAAATAAAAAATAAAGCAAATGTAAAAAAAAACCCGGAAAGAAAAAAAGCTTTTTAAAAAAAATGGTTAGGGTTAAAGGGTTTAAAAAGAAGAAAATTGCTGACTCTAGGCAGTAGCACTATATTTAAAATTTTGGGAAAGGGTGGTTGAGTTTGTTATTGTCTAACTAGGCAAAGGAATGGTGAGTGGGGGGTTTAGGTTGGGGTTGTACAGTTGTTTTAGTAAGGATATTAGCGTTTGGGGAAAAGAAATAGGTTTTTGAAGAAAAAGTGTGGGATTCTGTAAGGAGCTGATGGTTGGGGAGGTCGGTAAAGGGGGGAAAGGGTGGGGGAAACAGAGGAAATATGGACAAGACTAAGGGAAGGGGGAAGAGACAAAATGAAAATTGGGGGTTGGGGTATTGGGGATTGTAAAAAAGGGTCTCTTAAAGGCTAAAATAGATGGGTTATAAGAGGAAAGGTTTGAGAAGGTCGGTCTGGGGGGAGCGGAAACCGGAATTTTCCAAATGAAATTTATACTTTATGTATAGTTGTGTATGTTGGAGATTTTGGGGGGGAACAGCTAAGGTGGGAAAAGGGCCGGAGTCCTGAGGGGAGGGGTTGGGGGGTTTGGGTGTTCTACTAGGGGGTATTAGGAGATGGGGGGTCTTGGGAAGGGATACTTTGTGCAAAAGGGGTTCACGTGTGATCCGGGAGGACGGAAGGGATAAGGGAGGGGGGAGGTTAATGTGGGGGGGTTTGGGGTTGGGGTTTGGGGGGGGATGGCTGTGTTGGGAGGGTTAGGGTAGGGTGTAGGGGGGATATCATTAGGAGGAGGATGGATATCAGCATTTTTGGGATGTGGAAGGACAGGATTGAAGTTTTGGGAGGTTGGTGTCAGTTTTCATGGGGAAATCTTGAATTTTTTAAATAGTTTCTTCTGGGGGTTTGGGTTGGGGGTTTTGGGGAAAAGGATTTTCTTGGAGGGGGGAAGGAGGACTGGTGTCTCAAGCTAGGGGGAAAAGGGGGAGGGTTGTTGGGGAGGGGAAAAGGGGGTGGAACGTTTGTTTTGTCTTTACGGGTATGCAGGAGGGAGGGGAAGGTGTTGGGGGGTTTTAGTGGGGGTTGGAGTATTTTAGTAAGATTTTGGGGTGTCGGGTTTTGGATGGGAAAAGAGTTTGACTGGGGAAAATGGGGGGAGAGGGGGGTTAGATGTAGGGGGGGGGGGTTTTTGGAGAATTGGTAGATGGGAGTTTACGGATAAAGGGTAAAAGAAAACCCCTCGACGTGCTTCCTTCTGGCTTACTAGTTGATCCCAAATTTGAAACTGAGGTTTTTTACCCCAATTCAATTTGCGGTGGAACACCCCCATAAAATACATTATGGGGGCCGCCACAGTTGGCATTGCGTGATTGTGCAGAGCAGTTAGATCGGTATGGGCCCGGTTGGGACAAGTGGAATATGCTTTGGGCGCAATTTTGGCTGGGGGTTCTAGACCCCAAAAATTTTTCACTGCGTGGAGGGGGTTTGGATGGGCGAACAGGAGGGATTCTCCTCCTATGTAGACATAAGGGGAAGGTCATGTCTCGGAAAATATTTTGGCAATTTTATGGGTTTTTTTTCAATGACCCCTGGGGGGGGTGGATAGCATTTTACTGATGTTGCTCAAGTCGTGAGACGCAAGTATCTTTTCCACTCTGACCATCTTTGTCATAATTGGGCAAATTTTCTGGGGGGAATTGAAAATGTTTCCCTGCAAGTATTGAGGTTGGATGGGGTTCGCAAGGGTGGGGTTTTCCTAAGGCTGTTTTTTGTTAAGCTATACTTGGTTTTTCGGGTGTTCTGGACAAAACGGAGCGGTGGGTCGGCTACGGAAAGGACTTCCTACTTGTTTTTTGGGGACATTGTTTTTAAGAGAAGGGGGGTTTTTAGAGTAGGGGGTTTGGGGGGATCACAAAAATCGGTCCCATTTTCTGCGCTTAAGAGAGTATTCAAGTTGTTAGAGATAGGGGGAGTAAAGGGGGGGGGCTGACGAGATGAGTAGTTTGAGGGGGGTATTTTTATGGAGGGTGGGAATAAGGGTTAAAATATTAAAAAGGGAGGATGGGGGGGTTGATGTTGGGGTTGTGGGGGGTAGAGGGGTTTTTAAATTGACATGCTGGGAGAGTGGAAATTTTTTCCCTTAAGGTTTATTTTTGGCTACTGTACTAGTAGGCATTTATGAAGGGGAGTTATTGCAGTGTTCGGAGCCGTGTCAAAGGAGCCGGGTCAGGATCGGGTGGGTTTTTCTCGTTACGCTATTTGATAAGGGGGGGAAAGCCTTTCCCCCAAAGTGGGGGTATGTTTTCATTACTGGCCATGGTAACCTGGGTTTGTTGGGGGTAAAAAAGTCCCCCCCCAGGGTCCCTTGAGGGGGAAGGGCTGTAACTAAAGGGGGAAACCGTGCCCTGGGTCCCTCAGGCCCCTTCGGATGGCACAAAGTCGCCTTTCATCCTTTTAGCACGGCTCTCACACCTTTGAGGGGGTAGCGAAGGGTTTTTGGGGAAGAGACAGAAAAAAAAGTGGACAGAAAAAAAGACCATGCAAAATTAGTTAGCAGGGGTGAGTCCCAAGTTTGGGGATTCCCCATCATTGGGTCCCAGCTCCCCTCCCCTAAAGGCCCCCCCCCCCCCCGCAAAACGGGCAAGGGATTGCGGGGGGTTAAAAAAAAGAAGAGGAAAAGGAAAAAGAAAATTGATTTTATGATATTTTTACCCGACTGCCCCTCCTCTGCCAACCAACACAGAAGGGTAGGCAGACGGATGCTAACACAGGTCGGGAAAACCGAACAGCTCCAAGAGCACCAGCACCACAGCGTCCAGAACACCACGAGGGGAAAGCCCGTGGCGAGGCAGGGGAGGAATAAAAACACGATGACAGTCTTTCCTTTTTTTACCAAGTTATTTTTCCCACCTTTTCTATAGGCCAAAACAGGGGGAAACCCCAAAGTTTCACTGCACGATCCGCTTATAACAGGGCAACACAAATTTTTTCAGTCACAAAAGGCACCACGGGGCTTCCAGGAGCGCACCCAACTCCGTCTCCCCCCTTTGGGTTGTTTCCTCCGCTCACCCGTTGCGTCATGTTTGCCCGGTCCCTTCATTTAAAACATCCCCGGGCTCCTTTTTTATTTAAAACATGTTTCGCACAAAACAAAGACCCCTGGGGTAGCAATATATATTTGTTTCTTCTTTTCTTTTTTTATATTACAGAAATGTAATATAAGTTACTAATTAGAGTACATTGTACATACAATACACAATGAAGAAGAGTTTAAAAATATCCAAATGAAAAGTGATATTTGTACGGTATAACTAATAAAAAAGATAAAAATAATAGATATGTATTATGATAAATTTTTTGATGATTTTCATCAAATCACAACAACAAAAATTTTTATTTTGTACAATATTACATATATATATATATAAAATATATTATATAATATATAATATATATTTATATATATATATTATATATATATACCATAATTTACACTCGTGTGAAGATATATGCTATACTCATGTATATGAACATATAAGTTATATACACACTTATATATATATATATATAATATATACATATGTATATATAATTTTTTTATAATATATATATATATATAATATATATATTATATTATATATATATTTTTATATTACGTAATTTTTAATATTAATAAAAAGGGTACTCAAAATTAAAATTACTTTTATTACCCCCATTGTTGTTTTTGTGTGTGTGTGTGTGTGTGTGGGTTTGTTTATTTATATAAAATTTATATATATTTTATATAAAATATAAAAAAAAAAATATATATAATAAAAAAATATAATATATATATAAATATTTATATATAAAAAAAATTTAAATTTTTAATATATTTTATATAA
>NW_023660473.1:0-2500 GCF_015228065.2 Penaeus monodon | reverse complement strand
GGCGGTCGCTTGAAGGCTGCCTGGCAAAGGGCGATCGCTCGGACATGAATCCTATTTTGGGGTTTGTTTATTTCCTGTTCATTTATCTTATTTCGATATTTGGTTATTTCTTTGTGTATTTATTCACTCATTTATTCATTGATCTATCTATTTGTTTATTTATTTGTACCGGAAGAAATCTGATTGAGAATCGAGCTCTGATTCTTTCTTTTTTTGGCTTGTTATAGCCAGCAGTTCAGCTTACTGACTGGTTTTATTCAGACTGAGGCGAAGAACTGCACTGAGCCTTTGTACTGAAGACTACCAGATATATATCAGGGTATGAAGAAAGCTGAATTGAGTATATCATTTTTTTTTTCAAACTCGAGATAAACTGATTTATTTTCGAGCTTCAAGAGGAGAAGCTGATAGATTGCATGGGGAATAAAGTTGTTTTTTTTCACAACGACCACAGAACATTCACAAAGGAAGCTGAATTGAGTATATGACATTTTTTTCTCAAACTCAATCAAGACAAACTGATTCTTTTTTTCGAATTTAGAGAGAAGCTGATAGATTGCATGGGGAAGAAAACCAATCCAATTTTCGTGAACAGCGACCACAGAACACACACAAAGGGAGAACTCGTGATACACGTTCCATGCGGAGGGAGTTTGCATGTTATTCCTCCGAAAATCATGTTAACGAGTCAGACTGTTTGGAATTCTTTGCTTGGAAGGGTGGAGGAGGGGGGGAGGGGTGTGGGGAGGAGGAGGGAGAGGAAAACCGTGTGCAAATTCATAAAATATTTAGTATATCATTAACGTAATGGATTGGAGTATTTTTTTTTTTGTGAATAATAGAAAGGAGTGGACTGAAAATAATATTGGCATAGTATATTGGAGGTGCGTTTCACAGGTTATCAGCATGACGGATGAAAGGAAAGGAAACGCTACCTGGCAATTATAACGACGCATCTGAAAGAAATGAAATGATAAATAAAGAAAAGGAGACGAGGCAGAAGAAATGAAATGAATTTTTGGGAAATTAACAAGTTGGATAAAAGTAATGTTAAAGAAAGGAGAAAGAGAGAATGAGGAGAGAGGAAAGTGAGAAGTAAAGAGAAAACTAAAAAGAGAAAAGCGAGAGACAAAGAGGGGGAAGAAATAAATAAGTAAAACACAGAGGAGAGAGAGGAAAAGGAGAATGGGGAAAATAAAGAGGGAAAAGAAAGAGACAAATAAGGAAAGAGAAGAAAGAGAGAGAAGAAAGAGGGGTAGAGGAGAAAGGGAAAAGAAAAGAGGGACAGAGGGAAGGAAAGAGAGAGACATGAAAGGGAGTAAAAGGAGGACGGAATCAGAATAGGAGGAATCAGATTAAAAGATGAAGAAGGAAAAAGAAAGAAAAAGGAAAAAAAAGAAAAAGAAGAGAGAGAAAAAAAAACATGAAGAAGAAGAAGAAAAAAAAAGAAAGAAAGAAAAAGAAAAGAAAAAAAAGATGAAGAAGGAAAAAGAAAAAAAAAAGAAAAGAAAAATGAAAGAAAAAATCTGAATAAAAAAAAGAAAAAAGAAAATAAAAGAAAAATCTTGTTCCTATTTACGGCGCAGCGAAGCCTGTCGCGCTGTTACTGTTACGTTGCGATTTTTCTGTTGCTATTGTTGCTTCCACTAGTAATGCTATTACACTTATTACTTTCTCATTCTGTTACTTTAATAGCAATTACATATTTTTGTATTGTTTTCCTGTTGTTTTCATCCACAGTAAAGATAATGAAAACTACTATGATAGTGCTAGTAATGATAATGATAATAACAACAGTTATAATGGTAATATTAACTATATGAAGGATATATACGATATTGAAAATAATAGTGATGATAATAATAATGATAATAATAGTGATAATAATGTAAATAATAATAATAATAACAATAAAAATAACAATAATAATAATAACAAAAAAAAACAATAACAATAATAATAACAGCAACAACAACAATAATAATAATAATAGTAATAATAATAATAATAACAGCAATGATAACAATAACAATAATGAGGAAAATAATGATGATGATGATAATGATAATAGTAATAATAACGACAGTAATAATAATGATAACAGTTAAAATAATAGTAATATAAATGTTGATAAAAAGTATGATAATAGTGATATTGACGTTAAGAATGATAATGATGATGATTAGGAAAATCTGAGAAGCCTTTTATCTTTCTTTGCTTGCATTCCGGACGAACGATTACTGTGTATTCTGCAATCTGATTTTTGTGGCATTTTGTATCTGAAATATTGTATATTACTGAATATTATCTATCATATCAATTTTCAACTGTATATTCATTTTCAACAACATATTATTGTTTTACAGCAAGCCTATTTTCTAACTTGTCCATGTACTGTATTAAGAACATGCAGAAGTCTACGGTATATTTTCTCCGTCTTTCACTTACTTCCAGATAATTGATGAAGGAAATTGTGCTAACATAAAAAGACAATTAAATA
>NW_023660472.1:10000-15000 GCF_015228065.2 Penaeus monodon | reverse complement strand
TATATTATATTAATATTATATATAATTTTTATATATATATATATATATGCGTTAAAACATGAGTGTGTGGAGTGTGTGGTGTGGTTTTCTGTATCTGTGTGTATACATACATACATAAACACACACACACACACAAACAGGGCCCCGCGCGCGCCAGCGCGGCGCCGAGCATTTTTTATCATATACATATATATAATATATATATATAATATATATATATATATATATATATATATATACATATATTTTATGGGGGGGGGTTCTGTGTTGTAATCATATAATCTATCTATCTATCTATTTATCTATCACTATCTATCTATCTATCTATCTATCTATCTATCTATCTACTATCTACTATCTATCTATCTATCTATCTATATCTATATCTATATATTATATATTATATTATATATACTATAATTATATATATAATATATATATATACACATACTACAGTACTGTGTGTGTGTGTGGGGTGTGTGTGTGTGTGTGTGTGTGTACGTGTGCTTTGTGTGTGTGGGTGTGGGTGTGTGTATGTGTGCATATGTTCACATATTACCCATATATGGCGCGCGCGCACACACACACACACACACACACACACACACACACACACACACACACACACACACACACACACACACACACACACACACACATATATATATATATATAGTATACACACATATACAAACACACACTTATAGTTACTTTAGTACTTCAAGTGGCGAAACCCAATATCGGTTTCTGTAGCAAGGCACACAACACATAAGGAAAGTAAAAAGGAGACAGCAGCCAAGTGGCTTAGGTGTGACAAAAGATATCATGGCTGGGGCCTGGATTGCTTTGCCAGGAAGGAGGCGGCCTTCAGACGACAGGAGGATGTTGAAAAATTACCAGACTTTGTTTCTGTTCCCCCAGGGACCCGTAGAATGAGGGGAAAAAGGGGTTTCTCCACTCCTAAGAGGAGGTGGGAGAACCTGCTGTGTATGCTTCTGGAACCTGTTGTGGATACTTCCAGCATGAAAGAGTTGCCGGCTCCTGTAGGTGTTCACAAAAGAACAAGGCCTGAAAGGGTTCAGAGAACATCACAGACAGCCCCCCCCCCCCCCCCCACCAAATAGCCGATCAGCCCTTTCCCTTTGATGAGAAGAATGAGACACTTCTGCTAACTGCTGAAGTCACTGTATTACCAATAGCTTTGGGAGGATACGTGAGAATGCAGAGAAGGCAGTCAGGGTTGCCATAACGGCAATCGCCCAGATTGTCACAGCCCTGAAGGAGAGAAGCTGGGCCTATCCAAGCCAATTTCCATTCAACCTCAGAGCAAGTTCATTCAACAAGTGAGGAATTTAACTTTAAGTTCTCAGACTCTGACATGTCTAATGTCATCATCACTGCATCATTGGGGTATCTGATACTGAATCAGAATACATCGTCACAAAAGACACAGATGTGATTCAAAATAACAGAATTGTTCTTCTCTACCCGATTGTGTAATAACGGAACACTGATATCCTAAAAGGGGACTCGGGGTATCATATCTTTGTGGTGCAAAAAACAGTGGCTTGATTACTTCGGTCAGAACAATCTCCTGCTCCATGACAGGCAAACTGCCACAATGATGTCAGATCTCTCACTGTTGATATCCACCTGGTCGGCAAGCTTTACAATGGATACAGTAAGCCAAGTAGTAGAAACTAAGACATCAGCGAAGTTTGCTATACTGCAGCACAGGACCTTGTAATCATGGAGGGAAACTTTAATTCTGAAAACCCCATTCCTGCCTCCCCATAGCAGAGCAGCTGCAGCAGGCTATCGCATATCCGAAATGCTTGAGTCATGCCCTGAGATCGCACTAACACCCCCAAGCCAATGTATGTCAGAGGAGGAAGAGACAATCAGATGATGTGTCGACGAATTTACCACAAGCAATCATTATGCCACCACATAATCCTAGATGGAAGGAAGACAAGGCTAACTGGCATGCCGTCGAGAATGCCTTGACCCACTGCCTAAGATTACTCATTGCCATGAATCTGCAAGAACAAGTAGTGCCAGTCTGCCAGGCAGATTAAGGGCAAACCAAGAATGCTTACAACCAGGCAGACTTACTCTCATAAAAATATAAAAGCATTATTTACCAGCCCTGTGCTCTGCTGTGATCTCTTACCCCATCAGTTCCCTCATAGGGCTAGTAGGTGAGCTTGTTCTTCTGCAATTCACTAATACTTCCCAGAAACCCCCACTCTACCACAGAGTTAGAAGAGGGCTAACATAGTCATCATTCAAAACAATAGGAGCCGGGGAAATATTGTCCCAGCTGACTGGGTAAGATGGTCAAGAAAATGGTACTAAACTCTCTCCTGTGGGACCCACAAAAATACCATAGGCTTACAAGTACATGAGCACAGCTCACAGCAAGCACACTTTTAAGCACTACCAATACTTTTACATCTGTGGTAGTATTCTTAAATCTGGAGAAGGCTTTTGAACTGGCAAGTTCTCTTGGTATTCAGCAGACCATGACTCAGAGGGGAATCCAAGGTAAACTCTTGGCCTGGGTAGGTGACTATTTCAGGAATAGAACTGCCAGAGTCAGGTTCCAAGGTCAACTGTCACAGTTCTTGCAACTAGAAAAATGGTACACCCACAGGGTAGTGTCCTTACCCTAACCCTATTCAACTCCTTAAGGTCCAGCATTCTCAATATACACTTTTCGGAGGGGTGCAAAATCATCTCTAATGTGGATGATCTTGGAATTATCTCCAAAAGATGTCACAGCTTAAGGAGAACCCAATGCTGTGTGGACCTCGTGTCTGAGGAATATACTAGGACAAAAGCTTAAGATATCTGCAACACGCTATTCATATTAATTTTCCAAAGCCAAGGCCATGGCTCTGAAAGATAGTGTCCTGGTAAAAGTCTGCACGTACAGAGAATGTCCTAGAATCAGGGTTCAAGTCCTCCAATATCTCAGAGGTATGGGTCGACCATAGCACAGAGGATTTTTGCTCAAGGTAGAAGAGCCAAACTGAAAATTCAGCGAGAAAGCGAGAAGCTCCCTCTCTGTCAGATACGCTCTAGATGCTAAAGGCTATGAGCTACTGGCACTCTCTTCCTTCTTACACAGAATTGATTGGGCTACCATTGAGCATCGCAGATTTTGCCACTATTGACCATGCTGACAGGTGTTACAATCACTGTGGTGAGGGATGCCACCCTCTTACACTCTCTACAAAGTTCCAGTACACATGCTTGCGAGAAGTTATTGCCTCTTGCTTACACCGCAAGGTTATAAGCCTGCTGGCAATCGGCCACAGCGATAAGTTAGACAGTTCTAGATAGCTGATAAAGGCCGGTCTCATATATGTAAGGCCAGGCGCGAAGCTAACCCTCACGATTCTCACTGAACTGAATACCAATCTTACACCAGAGCGAAGTCAAATGGAATATGATGGATTTTGATTTGAGCGAGAAACGGACGAAGCACGATGCAGAATTATGTAATAGATAGTATAATAATATGATATCTTCATTCATCACGACACAGCAATGAAATATATAATGATATTAAGAGTGATAATCGAGAACACATCAGAGTAATAAGGATGATATAGTAAAGGCTATAATAATAACCATATGATATAATGATGGACAATAAGTTATGAAGATGATAATGATAATTAGAGTATCATTATTAGAGGGAAAGGATATTATTAGTAAAAAAAATAGTAGTAAAATTTCTGATGATATAACTAGTAATTATAACACCTGTAGAAATATGAAAATAAATTGGTAGAATAAACACGAAGTGATGACCGATGATGACGATGGGGAGGAGGAGATAACTAGTGAATTGTGATGATGATGATGAGGATAATTTGTAAATAATGATGATAATGATGGTGCGTGGTGGTGATGATCAGGAGGAAGATAACTGATGAATAGTGATGATAACAATAACTATACTGTAGATATGTGATATGTTAGTGTCTGCCTATGCCATACCATAACATGTACACCACTGATTTATATCTCTGAAATATGCAAATATCTACCTCCATTCATGTAACAACTTGTTTGCTAAGTCGCATATCACTTATCCTTTTAGTAACAACACGCCTCGGGCAGAACATCACCGCGAGCTTACTGTACGTTCGCACACTCCAGTGCTCCTCTGTGTACATTATAGAACCTTGATAAGTGACCCCTGGTTCGAAAAACATACAAGCATATTCGGCAATTATCGCAGCACATATATTAATAATTGACAATGGTAATGATAACACTGAAGAAGATAGCCACTAAAATTATATACAGCAACTACATCAGGATGTTATTATATGAACAACACATTATTAAGCCAATAATACATACACTCATGCAACCCAATCACACACGACTTGTCTGCCTCTCTCCCCCCCCTCCCCGCAGGCCCATCCTCAGGTCCCCCTTCCTGCCTTCATCAACTACTAATTTACAACTCCATCCCAATAAAAAAAATCATAATTATAAATCCTTCATTTCCTAAATTCCCGCCCCGTAAACCGACCTCCGAATGATGGAAGAGTAAAATTAAGAGGAAGAACTCGCAAGAAGGCGCCGAGGTGGTCGCGCCGCAAGGCTGTCGGAACGGCCGCGCGGAGCAACGTGTCTGGCCGACATTACGAGACGACGAAGCTCTCTGCTTGATTGCGGCCCCGCGGTCCCTTGGGAGAGGGCGGAGACACAGGGAAGACGGGGAAGGGAGAAAGAGATGTTAATGAAGATATCAGCTTGTTGCACAGTTTGTAAAGCACCTTTCCACTATGGCAAGTAGCATTTGTGTCAATATATATGATTTTATCTCTCTCTGTGCGCGCGCACACGCACATGCATGCATATACCTATCTGTTGTCTCTCTGTCCCATCTCCTCTCTCTCCTCCCTCTCCTTCTCTCTCACTCTCTCCTCTACTCTCTCTCTCCTCTCTCTCTCTCGTCTCTCTCTCTCTCTCCT
>NW_023660472.1:0-2500 GCF_015228065.2 Penaeus monodon | reverse complement strand
AGCAAATAACACATAGCTCAAAAAATAGCACTTTAGCTAGGCTATTAGGACTTCCTCTCAAAAACCTTGAGAAATTAAGTACACTTGCACAATTTGTCACTGGCTCTAATTTGGCAATTAGGAGTTATTGCGAACTGTCTGCGAGATGTAAAGCAAATATATTTAACATATTTTGTCTTGCTAGTTTAAAATATGGATTATGTACAGATTTACCTGAATGTTTTACCGATTTCCTGTTCATTCACTGATCGCATATCTCATTGCACACCGTATCAGTCACATTAAGAAAGGCTAATTTCACAACGCATAGAAATTCCTATTCTATCTAATTTTGACATCATGTAATCGAACACTCCTTTCCATCTACTGCTTCAGCTCCATCATAAAAGAAGCATCAGTTGGTTTCAAATATCCATGAAGTCCACAATCTTTTACACCGATGCTACCCACCCTTTTGATTATTAAGAACTATTTTAATGAAAATTTCATTGAACACTTAAGTATACACAACCACTCTTCTCCTTTTTTTCAGTCCCTCAAGAAAATGATGACTTCTGCTGGTCATATTTCAAAGTGTTTTACCGAAACGTTTCTAACTTCTTGTATTTTGTTTGAACCGTTCTACCCTTTGCTTGTACTTGCAACTGCCTTTGTTATTCCTTGTACCCTTTGCTTGTACTTGCAAACTGCCATTGTTTATCCTTGTACCCTTTGCTTGTACTTGCAAATTGCCATTGTTATTCCTTGACCGCAAATGCATCACTCTGAAAATAAGAATAAAATATTTACAGATATCAAAAGATGTATATCATCGGTATTATATGTGCTATATTAATATAGGCTTTTACCTTTGGTACATTAATGACTGAGCATTATCATATACCATTTCACCTAACAGACGAAGAGCAACAGTTTTTAAATTTTACATTTTTTAATAATTAACAATCATGTTTTTTATTACTATTCTTTTCTGTTATGAAAAATGTCAGTATTTGGGTTTTTCAAATATATAAAGAGTTTCAGGCATTTGCTATAGTAGAGGGAAACTGAATACACCAACCTCTTATTGAATAGATACTGGTTAAATTTTCTTCCAATTCCGCCCAGAATTTAAGCATTTAGATATGAACTATGCACTCTAAAAAAAGTCTAACTGATAGATATATTAATAAGAATTTGCTAGGTTTTCCATTAAGTAAAGCAATTAAAATGTTTCAAACTAATTTGTTACGACTAAAAATAAACATATAAATATATTAAGGTATAGTTAGAAATCCTTATAAAGATACTCGTATTACCAGAATCGGAGATTCTTAAAGGTGCAATTTAGGGTATGGATTTGCTATCAGAATTTAATTTTGGTTTATTCCATTTGTTACAATGGACATTCTTGGTAAGACATGCCGTCTGTTTTACTTTGCTTCTAAATTCCCCTCTGTGTGCAATGAATGGCGGGCGTTACCATCCATCCACTGGTGGCAAATGATTTGAACGTAGGTCAACAAGATTGCTAGACGAGATCGTTACCGCTGCACCACACAGCACATATTTAACTCTTTTGTTTTTCACTTGACCTAGTAGGTTTACTCAAAAGTGAATGTCAATTTTCTGCTTAGTGTATCCTCTTTTTTGTACAAATTACCACAAAGTTTAACTTTACTGATCATGGCTTGGTTAATGCTTCATATTTTCAATGTATATGGAATTCAACTTGCTATTAAAGTATAGATGACAAACAAAGGCGGTAATCATTATAAAAAGTATTTTTTTTTATCTACATTCCCTACAATAATCTACTGTAGCACACAGAAAACTGTCAAACAATCAGGTCAGTATTATATAGAATAGTTATGGAATTACTATACATAATAATGCCATGAATTAGAAACTATTATGGGGCTACCCATACTAAGCTAGGTAAGATAAACAGTTACTTGAAGGAGAACTGGGTTTTTGTGTAAGGAAAAGGCCTCTCTTATAATCCGCAAGATACTGTATGTACTTACGAATTAGATTCCTGAATATGCAGATATGGATTGTTTACTGGATTTTATACACTTTCTGCCAGATATTGGAAGATCCCAAGGTTTTGTGGTCAGAGGCAATTAATATCTTATGTAATAACTTTCCTGCTGTATGGTGATTTAATATGAACAATTTGCCGAAAAAGTAATGCCAGCAATACTTATATAATAAATGGAGTTTTATCTCGTAAAGATTATAAATTCACTTAAGTTATGTTAAGTGAAAGTACAATTAGTTTGCATATGCAATTACCTACCTTTCATGTCTCTCGAATCGGTGAAATGACACCAAATTTGCATAATTCAGACGAACCTTAATATTTGCAGTACTGTTCACCATGATACTTTCTTTGCTAAAAGACTACGCACAGTGCATATCAAACGAAATTTGCTAATGTGTTACCTGCATAAATTGACGTCTCAGTACCGATTTGATTATTACTAGGGCCCTTTACTTTCCTGGTCGCTTAGAGTTG
>NW_023660471.1:0-7500 GCF_015228065.2 Penaeus monodon | reverse complement strand
AAGCACACCATACAAACAACCACAAGCAGGTCGTCAATGCTTAAGGTGTGGTGTGTGCTGGACAAATACCCCTTGATCATTAAGGAAATTGTTGAAGTCTTTAAATTCCCTACTTGACACAACAACCAGCTATGCTCTTAAAATTTACCATCCATCTTAAAGTCTGCTCAACAATCTGCACCTACGTTCTTTCTCGGACCCGACCATGTTCCTACGGTGTAAGTGAATTGTTGCAGTACATAGACCATCGCATCACCTTCCATTTAATTTGATTCGCCGTGATTAAGGATATTTTCAGGAGGCGGATGATCCATTCTATCACGAAAGCTTTAACGTACAAAATACTGATAAAAAAATTTACTTCGGCCCATACTACCGCTAAAACACTCTTTCTCGATTACCGATAATTTCTCTCGGCTCGCTGTTAATTCTTACTTGCGTGTTTAAAGTACCGGCCAACGCTCCCATTCTTATATTGCATAGCCACGCACTAATCCACTTCTGAAGCGTCAACTTGCAACACACAAGTCCTTAGAATGTCAGGGAGTTTAAGAATAGGAGAGTGCTTAATGCCTCTCTTTAAGCTTTTCAAACGCATCTTGGTGACAAATTTCCATCTTACGTTATTAGGCTGAGATTTTTTAATTAGTTCATAAAGAGGCGCGGCAATGGGCATAGCCTGGTATATATTTTCGGAATTACCTCTGTCAAACCAGAAAAGATTGATTTCGCTTTTTTAGTTCTCGGAATAGCCATATCCATTATCTCGTTACCTATTCCGGTTGTTTGCGTCACTCCACCCCCCACATCGCTCCTAGTACTCTATAGTGAAATACCCAATCTCAGTTTGACGGGCGAGCAGTGAAGCGAGGCATTTGGCCAAGAATGTAAGAAACTTTTATCAAAAAAAAACAAAGTTTTAATGTGTTAATCCCATCCTTTGGGTGAATTAACAAATCATCGTCGACGAACATTCTATACGTTAGCGGCCAATCGTAAACAATTCCTCATCATTGCGGTGGAAAGTCGCGCTTGCATTAATAACCCGGAAAGGTACACTTAAACTGCAATCAATCCTTTGCTTCGTCTGGGAATGCCGGTGATAGGCCTTTAACTTTGTCATCTATGGGGAATTGCCCATACCGCGGGTAAAGACGATCTTTGTGAATATTTACTACCGGTAATACAGTCAGTATCAAATCCTGATCTGGATGGGTTCCGAGTCAATTACTTGTCAGTTTATTTATCTTGCGACGTATAAAACCAAACGCGATCACTCATCCTTTTCCTTTACTGGCAATTAGCGGGTTCGAGTAAGGCCGAGGGTTGAAGCTCTATTACGCCGAGCTCGAGCATCCGACTTACTCAGCGTCGATATTCCGAACTAAACTTCGACAACGCGTTCGGCCACACTCGCGTTCTGTTCCCGCGCTTCAATTTCCTCATTTACTCTTACGTTACTGCGTCTTCTCCTTGACATAGCTTGGGACGGTAATTAATTCGCCACCCTCGTCGTGATCTTGCGCTCTAAACTACTGCCCACACAAGCAAGGACTGAACATCTTCATTTCTCTTGTCACACTCTCATCAACGTTACTCTTACCACGATTACGCCACGCATTTTACATCAACATCGCATGTGGCCATTGCTGCGTTCCATTATCTTTACTCGCTAACTGTCGCCTTCTCTGACGAACCCGACTCATGATAACGCTTGATCATGTTGATATGGTACTTACGTTCTGTACCCATTTAATCAACACGTGTTAATCGGTTGACTTCTTAACGACCTCGAATGGTCCTTGGCCACTGCAAAAGAGTTTATATGGACTAGTGGAAGTAGGAGGAACACGCTTTATCTCCGGCCATTCACCTCCCGTCTCGCGCGCATGCTTGTCATAATAGTACTGGTAACTATTCAGCTTTTTCCAAATTCCTCCTGCGCTTAATTTACACGTCTCTTGCAAACCTTTCCCTAGATTAATCAACCGTTATCGTATGTGGTCCGCGTGTCGTCCTCGATGCTCTCGGATCGCCCTCCCACAGCTCGCGTTAACAAGGCGAGTGGCCCGCGCATGAATGCCGTTAGACAGTTCAAACGGCGAAAACTTCGTGCTTGCTGCGGAACTTCGCGATACGAAAATAGAAGCGGATGCTATAAATCGTGGCCACAATTTTCGTGCTCTGTCCACATACGCTTCAAACATCTTTTTTAAAACGCATTGAACCTTTCAAACCAGACCATTACGCATCGCATGGTAAGTGTGGTGTAGACTCCGTCTATAGACAGCAAACGATTAAATTCCTCATTCATTCTGATGTTAAACTGGCTACCCCGGTCCGACATTACTTCTCGGTGTGGATACCAACACGATCTGAAAACGGGAAAGTACAGGCTTCTGCAACTGTGCACGTGTCAAATTTTTCAAAGCCGAAATTGCTTCCGGGTAACGAGTCGCGTCATCAACAATTGTAAGAATATACCGCGATCCATCATTCGCCCGAGGCTCTATCGGACCTACTATATCACGGCGACTCTTGAAAAGGCTCCTGAATAAGCGGCAACTCTCCCCATCTGGACTCTGCTGACCACGTCCCTTTGTCGACCGTGCGTGACATTACGTCACAGAACCGGCAATAACGTGCTAATCTCTACGCACATTCCAGCCAGAAAAAAAGGTGCTTTGAATCGCGCCTTGGTCTTTTTTATCCCGAGATGCCCTCCCATGAGAGAGTCGTGGGCCAGCCCGGATCACCGCGTCCCGAACGACTCCGGCACCACCAAATGCCAGTCACTGCTGCGCCTTTGAACGCGCCGGTATATAAAACGGCGCCGCGCTTCACCACGGAAACTGTGCGACTCTCACCCTCGGACTTACCACTGATAATTTCTTAGACTGTGCATGCTCACGAATTTAATCAAAGAGTTTTTTTATCTTCCCTTTGCCGTTTACTATGTCTTTGTTCGGTAGATTTTTTAAAAACATCTCTTACTTTAAGTTTTGACTGACTCGAAGCACCACTTTTCTTCCTCTTTCTTCTGCAATATTGTCACCGCACTCACCTGCACATTCATTCCTCCATCAGTCGATCCCTCATCGACCCGATCACAACTCATATAAAGGATCTGGCAGAAAAGCAGCTAATGAATTACCAGTAAAAGAACGGAGTATCGACATAGATAAAAGCCTTGGTACGTAAACACCATAGTATTGGCCAATCCTTATGTCAACCATTCTACCCGTGAACTTGGTGCTTCTAGGCACCAAACTATCTTTCACTAGCAATGTCGTACATCCAGGATCACGAAACACGTCAAACTCTCACACCTCCACTTTACCCCCCCCCTTTGCATCCATCAACTTATCACCATGATTAGCCATTTGCCGCTTTTTCAACATTCGATTTGATTATCTTACAATCTTTGTACTTTGATCTCCGGAACCTGTTATAGCAATCCTTGGCAAGGTATTTACCTCTCCACACCGGAAACAAAGCACGCGCTCCGCCTTTCATCCTTTCCCGCCCCTATTCACTCCCTGACGTAAAGCTGCTATTGCACTCTCACTCCCATGACCTGCGCGTTCCTTAATGACCCTCTATCTTTCCTACCATAATTTACATTGCGCTTCCATATACAATTCTGCAAATTTTATCATCTCATTAAAATGTTTTAAAACTCATGCTCCTTTAAGAATAGCACCATGCTTTTATCGCACGCATTCAAGAATTGTTCAGTGAGCATAAGACAAATACATCAACCATAGGTTTTCACAACATGCAATGTTCGACCCATCTTGTAAATGTTCTTTAGTCTGTTGGCAAATTTGCGCCCTAAGCGGTTTCATTTTATGAATTTCGAATTACGGATCTTAGCATAGAGACCTCGGCCGTGCATTGAAACACCTGCGCAGCGCTTCTTTCACTCGCCTCGAAGCGCGGCTTCCACTGGCGGAAAGGATGCTGGTACGTCTCGCGAAGCGCTTCCCTGCAAACAAGAGGCCTAAGCTGACCGCCCAAACGTCTTGGTCCCATCCGGCGCTTGTTGCTAGTCTTTCGAACCGGAGGTATATACGCGTCTATACTGTCATTAGCCCATTGAACACAGGGCAGTTTCGAAGTGCTGTTTAAAAACATCATCTTTTACTAACGTTCTCACTCCGTCACTTGCACTCGTAATCTTTAGTCTTTCTAGTTCAGTTCTTTCATTCTAGTTTCATTTTCCAATTCCAACTTTTAGATTCTCTTTCCTCGCTCTTCTTCACGCTCTAATTCGAACCTTTCACGCTCTTTGCTTTGCCTCTTCTCTACGAATTCTGCAAGTTTTCTCCCGTTAACCTGTTCTTTCCGAACTTTCCATCAATTCAACGTACACGAATTCATAATATAAACTTAATTATGAACCCAATAACGTCATAACAAAACGAAATATATATATTAGAACGGTCCCTGTCGCGCCAATTTGTAGGATATGTTATATCAGATTCTTATTATTTTTTTGTAGATACCTTAGGTTTGACCGCTCTCTGTTATTACACAGGAATATAATATACGAGTATGGTTTAGTCTGAGACGATTGGGGTTCAAAGAAAAATTATTAAACCTTAACCATTTATTTTTCCGACAGCATATCTAGTTAAACCATTACATAAAAATAAAAAAAAATACAGTTAACATGCAGGTAAGTTTCCTTTTTTTCTACAACTTTACAGTCACGTTAACTATTCCACTCACTACACTTTACTTCTTCACCTTATTGTGGCTCTATCCGATCTTATACGCGACGTTGACTTCAATGTCCCAGCCACTGATTGATTGTTGCAAGGCACCAACTCTGTGTCGCCACACATTCACCGCTTTAGGGGAGGATATCGCACTATTAAACTTTGCAATCTAGAATTAACAAAAATGAAACTTATCGTGGGAAGCGTTGTAATGCATCAAAGTCGCATTATCTTTATAAAAGAATTACTGCATTCCCAAAACAATAAATTAGTCACCTTTAGGGTATTAGTCCGTTTTTACAGATGACAGGAAATGTTGTCTATTGCTGCTATTGCTACGTGACCTCTCCACAACGCCACCAGTTCAGCTATCCAGGTCCTTTTCCTTTCAACCTCATCGTCACCCTCTTACGCCGCTCATCAACCTCGTACATACATACGCAACACACATACAAACAACCACAAGCATGGTCGTCAATGCTAAAGGTGTGGTTGTGTGCTTGACAATATATATATTATAATATATATATATTATATATATATATATATAATATATATATATATATATTATATCTTATATATATTATTAATATATATATATATATATATATATATTATATATAGATATATATATATATATGTATATTATATATATCATAATTATATAAATATATATATAATATATATGTATAATACATAGTGTGTGTGTTGTGTGTGTGTGTGTGTGTGTGTGTGTGTGTGTGTGTGTGTGTGTGTGTGTTGTGTGTATTCATATGCATATATATATAAATATATATATATATATACATATATAATACATATATATATATAAATATTATATATATATAATATATATATATAAAATATATACATAGGCATCTTCTTGTTTCAATTTCACTTAGTGTTTTTTCAGATATCCAGGGGAATTTGTCTTTTTCCTTTTTGGCGATAGTTTCTTAAGCAGTGCTCAGCAAGAGTTTTTTTCCTTCTTCCCACAACTCATTTGGGTTTGTTTTAAATCATTAAACCATTGATTGAGTATTTCAAATTTGTTTGACACTGTAATTCTGTAATTGTTATCAAGAGTTTTGTAGTCGAGCTTTAGAGGTGGTGTTGGACGCTCCATCTTTTTGAGTCTTATTTTAAAGTCGATAGTTAGTAGTTGGTGGTCACTGTTGCAGTCGGCACCAGGTCTTGTTTTGGAATTTTTTATGCAATCTTCCATTTTTGGTTCAGCACAATGTAGTCAATTTGGTTGCGTGTTCTTTTGTCTGGTGAAAACCACGTGTACAAGTGTCTTGGGTGGTGTTGGAACAATGTATTGGCTATAACTAAATTATTTGTACTACAGAATTCAATAAAATCTTTACCTCTTTCATTTATATCTCCAAGGCCGAATTTTCCACAGGTGTAATTTTTTAGATTATTTTTCCTACTTTGGCGTTGAGGTCTCCCATGATTATTTTTACATCTCTGTTAGGGATTGTGTCTAAAGTATCTTGGAGAGAGTTATAAAAAAAATTCCATTTCTTCATCACTTGCAATATTGGTTGGTGCGTAGCATTGTATAATACTAATATTATGAGGTTTTGCTTGTATTCTGACTTTTAAAATGCGATCATTTATTGGGCTGTACCCAATTAGTGCATTTGCAGTTTTTTTCGTGAGAATCATAGCAACTCCGTGACTATAATTTCCTTCTTCTTTTCCAGAAAAAAAAACTGTCTTGTTTTCTTTAGTTTTGAAACTTCCATTACTTTTCCAATTGGTCTCACTGATTCCTAGTATTTGAATGTTGTATCTATCCATTTCGTTACAGACAGTATGTAATTTACCCATCTCTTTCATTTTCCTTACGTTCCACGTTCCGATTTTTAATGTGTTTCTTAATTGGACATGTTTTCTTTATCTTCTTTGTCTTCCAGATGCAATATGTATATATATATATACATATATATATATATATATATATATATATATATATATATAAATATATACATATACATATATATATATATATATATATATATATATATATTATATATACATATATATATATACATATATATATATATATATATATATATATATATATATATATATATATATATATATATATATATATACATATATCATCATCATTATCATCAAGGGGCTAACGCGACGGGAGCGCATGGCCGCATCCAATCTGTGTGTGTGTGTGTGTGTATACTCAATTTTGTTTTTTTGTTTTTATATCTTTTTTGCATGTCTTCTTTCTTTCCCTTTTCTTTTCTTGCCTTTAATTCTCCTTTTTAGATGTTCTTTTCATTCATATAAGTGTCTCTGTTTTCTCTCTTCTCTTTTTCATTCATTCCATGACTTTTGTCTTATCTGCTTCCTTTTTATTGTTTTTTTTTTCTAACTTGTATGAACGTTTTTTCTTTTTACTTTTATGAATCTTATTTTCTCTTTTCTAGTTTGACATTCCATTCTGCCCCTCTCTCTCTCTCTCTTTCTCTCTCTCTCACTCTATTTCTTTCTCTCACTCTCTCATGATATGAACAACGACCATAACGATAATGATAAAAATATCGATAACGATTGTAACAATGCTATAAATGAGTTAGTATGCTTTGCTTGCTTTGATTCATAGTTATCTCGATATTGAGACTGAAGAAGTATCTTATAACAAAAATGTATCCCCTATAAGCTATTTGTTTTCTTTAAACACATCAACCGCTAACGTTTTCTTTGACCTCTATGACTGATCAACCCGTAGTTAACTCTTTACCTA